>NW_020194730.1:194642-228760 GCF_003025115.1 Trichoderma citrinoviride
TTGGACGGGTGCGAGTAGCTGCTGCTCTTGTGGTGGTTCGACTGCGAGTGCGAGGAGCGCGACGACGACGACGACGTCTTGGGGCCGGGCCCGAAGAGCGACGAACCGAGGGAGCGCGCGTCGGCTCGGGGCTCCTCCCGCTGCACCAGCATGGGGATGTCGTTGTTGCCCGAGCCCGAGTCCAGCTCGTATCGCCATTTCCGCGTCGGCGCCGTCGTGCCGCCACCCTGCCCACTGGCATCCCCGTCGGCGCCAGACGATGCCGGGCCGTCCTCACCGATCCTCGACAGCTCGTGACCGCTTGGCAGCATCGGCTGGGCGCGCGACCACTCGGACGAGGTGCTGGCCTCGAAGAAGCCGCTGCATCGGGTCAGCGTGTGGCGGTGCAGCAGGTAGCGGTTCTCGACGGGCCCTGCGCGGATGAGGATCTCGACGTCGCCGCTGTGGGAGAAGACGGGGAATTCATTCTGCGGCAGATAGGAGCTGGTGCCGCCGACGTGGGAGCGGTTGTAGCGCTTGCTGCGGGCGGACGGGCGGGAGACGAGGGACGAGGTGCCGCGGATTGCGAGAGACGGAGGGGGTTCTGGTTGAGAGACCATGGGGATGATGAGGGCGAGAGAGAGGGTGAAGGTGAGGATGCGGACGGCGAGGAGGGAGATTCGGGGTTGATGGCGGTTTCACTCAGATTGCGCGTTGTTTTTGGCTCGGTTCTGTTTTGGTTGTTTATTTTTTTCTCAACTCGAGTCTTGCGAGTCAGCTTGGGTTGGCGGCAACCGGCGCAGCTGCATGAGCAAGGAAAAAGGCGAGCCAGCCAGCCAGCCCTTGTATGTTGCAGAAGTGGTGGTGGTGGTGGTGGGAGGGAGTGGGGGAAGAAGAGAGTGAGAGAGGCAATTCCCCGATCAGGTAGACAGAGAGAGAGACTGACGGACTCTGCGATTCCTGCGCGAGACGTGACGGATCAGCTAAGGAGAGAGAGAGAGAAGGGCAGTCGGGGAGAGAGGGAAAAGAAGAAGAAACAAAAGAGAAAATTGAAGAGAAAAAAACAAGTTGATGCAGCTGAAGGCAGACTCGGTGGGCCACCGCCAACCGCTCGCCGTCTGGTGAGATTGGACTGGACGTGATTGAACCTGCAGTTAGCCTCGCCCATGCAGGCTCAACCGCTAAACCGGTGGCCTGTGATGCGGGTGGCAACGGGCAAATCAGCGCCTGCAGCGGCCCCGGACGCACTGAGCAGGGGATGGTCGACGCTTGGCTGTCCAACTGCTTGCATGTGAGGTGAAGACGGATGAAGCTTCTTGGGGGTTGATGCCATCGCTGCAGTCGAATCGTATCGTGCCTTATCGTCAGAAGGCGGTGATGGATGGCGAGCCACTGGACCCTCCGGATTTCTGGGAGGCAGCTCGCCATGGGTGAATAATCCCTCCACCGCATAGCATATCCTTACGGTCTCGCATCAAGTGCTCCCACCAGCCTCTTCCATTCCCTCTTCTCAAGCAGAAACATGTGCCTGACGGCGCCCGCACACCCACGAGCCGATTGGATGCCGCGAACTGCTTGTGACGGCCTCGCCTGACGCATCGCGGCTTTAGTGCACGGCCCCTGAAAGCCCGGGACTGAAAGGTGCACTGTTTAGGGCGTTCCAGCGCCACTCGCCGGCACAACAGCGGCTCTTTGTGGCACCGATAAGGAACCCCCGGCTGCAGCTACTCGCGGCCCTTGTTGCACCAATGCAACCCTGGATTTTAAGCTCCAAAAGGTACTATCGAAGCTTCTTTTTGCTTCGTGTTTCGGTCTTTTTCACATAAGCTACAGACAGAAGCAGAGCAATTGCTTGATTGAATCTCAGCTCAGACCTGCATGGACTCTCCCTGATCGTGTCTCGGCTCGTGATACCGTGGCCTCATTTCCGGTGGAATGAGCACGCAGGCGCTGGCCTTCCATCATGCCTCCAAGCCCATCTCCGTCCAAGAGTTCCGCGATGCCGTCCTGGCAGTGTGTCGGCCGCGCTTCCCTACGGCGTACTACGCCCGGCCGCAGCGAATAGGCAAGTCTGAGCCACCGATGAGATCCTGGACGTGCAACGGCTAACCTCGGTGTCTCTACGCAGCCCTGGCCATCAGCGGAGGCGTGGACTCCATGGCCATGGCATATCTCTTTTCTCGCCTCGTCAGGGTATACAGGGGCATCAAGATAGCCGACTACCCTACCGAGACTGCCTTTGGCGTTGTCGTCGATCACAAGCTGCGAGAAGAGAGCACTCAGGAAGCTTCCCGCGTCACCCAGGAGCTGAAGCGGCTTGGCCTCAAGGCCATCATCAAGACCCTCAACTGGAGGGAGCTCAAGTGGAATGGCATTGAGCCAAGCACCCTGCCTAATATCGAGAGCGTTGCACGCACCATGCGCTACCAGGCCCTGGGATCGACCTGCCTGTATCTGCAGTCCTCAAGCCTCTTCTTTGCCCACCATCAGGACGACCAGTACGAAACAGTCCTGATGCGGCTGCTCGCCGGCCATGGATACCGAGGACTCCGGGGCATACGGGAGGCCAATGCCATTCCAGAGTGTTACGAACTGCACGGCGTCTACAAGAGCGGCCTTATAGATGATCAGATGCAGAAGCGCCCTTTTCTCAGCTTCAAGCCGCCGGGGCGGGAGATGAGGCGGTTGCGCAACATTCTGAGGGACGACAAGGAAGCAGAGCCATGGGATCAGATCAGGTCGTATCTCAGCTCAGATCACGCGTCCATGAGCTTTCCTGGCCACCTCTCCCGGGATTTTGACCCCAATGTGCCATATCTCACCCCTCTACAGAGCGAAGATGGCGGCGTCACCATCTACCGGCCTCTTCTGGAATTTGACAAAGCCAGACTCATTGCGACGTGCGAGGCCAACGGCGTCCAATGGTTCGAGGATAGCACCAACACCGATCCGACCCTCACCACCCGCAATGCTATCCGGCAGCTCACTCGGGGGCACACGCTGCCCAAAGCGCTGCAGAAGCCGTCTATCCTGGCGCTGGCTCAGCGGTCGAAACGGAGAGTTCGGCTGGAAGAAGCTGAAGCCCATCGACTGCTGGTGCGCGAAAGCGTCATCAAGGACTTTGATCCAAACGCAGGCACTTTACTCATTGACGTATCAACGCTCTGGCGCCCATCGCTCCTGCAGATGAGGCGCCCCTTCTCCCAGGCTAGGGAGGAAGCTCGCAGACGCTCTCGTCGGCTGATGGCTGCCCTGGCACTTCGAAAGCTCATTGCCTTTGTAACCCCTGAGCTTCATCTGCCGCCTTTGGCCAACCTGGAAAATGTTGTCGATCGGCTGTTTCCAGAGCTGTCACGGGAATCCGACACCGTACCAGTAGCCCAGCCAAAGGCTTTTTCGATCGCAGGTGTACTCTTCGAGCCTGTGCCCAAGATGAATTCGGCCTCGTGGCTTCTGTCCAGGGCACCGTATTCTTCGAGGCAACCGCTGCCGGAGCGGAAATTGCCTGGGTATCTGAGTTATCGAGGAGGCATACTCAAGTTGGACGGCGATGGCGACCAGCCCAGTCGCCACCGTCACTGGCGCGGGTGGAAAACCGCCAAACTCTGGGATGGACGCTTCTGGATACGGGTCAGCGCTTGTGTTGCAGCAAAGTTCCATGTGCTTCCCTTTCTCCCATCTTCCGCGAAGCCGTTCCGCATGGCCGTGCCCCCGAGAGAGCGCGCCAACCTGGAGAAGATCCTCAAGCACTATACTCCCGGAAAAGTGCGGTATACGTTGCCGGGCCTGTACAGTGTTGAGGAGTCTGCTCGGGATCAAGACGCGGAACCTATCCTGACACTGCTGGCACTGCCGACGCTGGGAATCCACGTTCCCGGCCTGGAGAGATGGGTCAAGTATGAGGCAAGATATAAGAATATAGACGTTTCCTTGCTCGCATCGCGCAAGAAGAAAGAAAGCAGAATGCCGCTCTTGGGCCGTGCTAGCCCCCCGGTCGGGAAGCAGAGCATAATGCAGGCCAAGCGAGCGCGGAAGAGCCAGTCAAGACAAGCTTCTGGCACATGGAAAGCCTCGGCATGTCAATGATGGATGGGAGTCCTGCCGCATCGGCAGTCGGCCCCCATCGCCTTTCAAGTTGAAACGCAGATGCACCAAAGAGCCAATCAATCTGGGACGCTTCGTTGAGCAGCCCACTATGGTGATAGACACAGTAACAATATCTTACGCAGCATATCATATTAGTATTACTTGCATACTCCGTATATACCGATGAGTCCGCGTGACTACGGAGCAGACAGAGGCCCGGTATTCAGGGGTGAGCCTGCTTGGCTCTAGTCATCAGCGGCCTTCTTTTGATAGGCTCTCGTTTGCCACAAACTGGGTATATGCAGCACAGCCTCCCTCAACACCGTCCACCTACTACTTTGTAGTCCTTCCATACGCACAATTTACCTCTTGACAACGAAGCATACTTGACATCGTGTCATCAAATCTCTTCTCTGACGAGCCGTACCATGTATAGTTCTTCACCGGTGGGACTCGGTACGACATGAGAATAGCCCAACGATGATATGATTTGGTCAGAGATCGTGGAACAGCCGATATCGTGGTTGGGCTCAAGCTCAAGCGGCCACATGTTGCTACCTAAACGGGAGAAAAAAAAAAGGCGAGATATAAAGCTTTATGCAGAGCCATGAATCATAATTCTAGGCAACTACACCTTACCTTACTAAGAGAAAGAAGCAAGAAACAAAAAACTCTTCATGTTGCCAGTCAAGGTACATGTTAGTACTCTGTTGTCACGCAGTCAAAGGCATGTACCACCGTCGTCTTCAGTTTGCACTTACTGGACCGAGGAAAATTACCTGAAGAGGAAACCGTTGATAACGGAGACGAGTCAGGTACGATGCTCATCGTGACTTCCTTGTTTGATATACGTTACCTTATCACGGATATGGAATTATATTGGAAGGCGTTGCCCGATTTGACTGGCTGTCGCCTTCCGAAAGATGGGACACGACGACGACGCGTGGAAGGCGAAATTCACGGTGGCAAGAACCTCTTCTCCTTTTCTTTCATCCTCACTTCACTCATCAAAATTCAACTTTTCATTGACCGTGAGTCTGAGACCTGGAACCTTGCATCCCAAGCCTTCAACTATCCAGAACGTCGTTAAAACGTGTACGATCGATGTCTGCAATCGTGCGATATCGAGGACAAGACGCCTGCTCCCTCTTGGTCAAGACCCAATACCGATCCAAACGCGCATCATAACGATAACCAGAGGTATTTCCCAAGGCCGATATCCAACAACAAGAAACAAGACAATGTTCAAACCCGCCAGGGGACATGTGCCGCATCCACATAAACAGCCGCGGAAAGCAAGCAAGTGAAACCAGACAAACAACGGAAGAGAAAAAGAACGTCGATGGAGTAGGGTGAATCCTCAAAAAACATACAATGCTTCCTCCACCATGCAGCGATGGCCGGCCCGCCGAAGAAACATAAAAGGGTGACCACGATCGGCCTGCTGATCGTATCATTATCACGACACAAGTCCCCGGATCTGCAGGAACAAGGCTGTCCAGCGTCGCGCTACTGGACACACAAGCTTGATACGACAAACCGAACTGGCAGACATGCCATGTTAAACATCATGACTGCCATTTCCGCTTGTTCAACCGCGACTCTCCAACAAGGCATCATAGCCTTGCACCGGGATTCATGAGTAATAGCTCCGGCGAGACTCGCGGCGGCCTCGATGGCGTGGCCTCACCTCGACTGCCACTGCCACTGCCGCTGACGAGCGTGAACCTGGTGCTGCGGGCATAGGATTGATGCCATGCCTTGGCTGAGGCGCTTCATGAAAATCTTTTATGTATTGAAAGTCTCCTCTGCTTATCAAGTCGTGTTCCCAGAGATGGTCGAGAAAGTCAAAGTCTGGGCGAACGTCAATGGTTCTCGCACCATGACGATAGTGGTCTGCGATGTGATGCATCCGATCTGTATAGCAGAGCTGGCGTTCTTGGACGGTGTCGGGCTCGGCGCGGAACACCCAGTCATCGCAGAACCAGCACTTGCAGTTCGCTGGCAACATCATATCGAGATGGCGGTCGGCCACATGGCGTACCCAGCCGTCGATATCGTGGAGGTCGAAAGTCTCCTCGCAATCGCCATACCAATAGAATTCGCATGGGAGCCGCCGTTGTCGACTACACGATGATACAGGGATGGATCTTGTCAGCTATGGTGGCCCAGAAAAGCAACAAAATCAGAACGCAATGAGGACGTACCCTGGTAGTACCGACGACGTGGACGAAGAGTATCCAGGCTGGTCGAAGATAGAGGAACGCCGGGTTTCACCACTGACGACGGACGAAACATGCGTCTCCGAGGGGTGGCTGCGGGAATCTTCGGACAATGTGAAGGCATACCGCTGCGCTTTGGGAAGGAGATCCAAGTGAGTGTATTCGGAGCTTCCTACCGCCGTGGACCGGACCTTTTTCTCCTGGTGTTCCTGCAAGAATCCATATACGTCCTCCGTCAAAGGCTCCTGCCCTGATGCCGCCATCCGAAGAGCCCCTGGTCGCTCCTCGAAGTTGTTTATCCTTAGTCTCTTGGGACGCCGCGGGGATGGGACCGCCTTGGGATATATTCTCTAGAGGTTGCGTTTCGCTAGGATTCTAAGGCCAGCGAGCTTTCGCACTCGACTACCTCGAAAATGGCGGCGATAACCGAATCTCTGTCGGAAATACTCGAAAGGATGACCACGGGAAGTTGACGCTCTTGCAGCTGGAGCCCCAAAGGGTCGATGCGAATGCGTTTCTGGCACTATAACGGCAGTGGTTCCGTCCGCTCGCGAAGAAGGCACAAGGATTGAAGAGAGTCAGGATGGGTTGGAAAAAAGTCGTCCTCTCTTCCCTCTCGCCTTACTGCGTCCGTCTCCTTTGGTGGTATAAATAGGGAAAACGGAAGAAAGTCCAGGTTGGGTTTGGGTTCTCTCGACTTGTGAGAACAGATGGGGTTTCTGACTGGACTCCACTAGCTGTGTAGGTGATGAGAGAGTACTGAAATGTAACAGGACAACCTATCGGGCACGAACGCAGAGCTTGATATAATTCGACGAAACCAAAATGGGTGCACACGAGAAACGGTCTGAGAGAAAGAAGTCTCCGCCATTCATACGATAGGGACGGGATACGAGCACGTACCGCGGTCATCGGACTCGGCTTGCATACACACACCCCAAGAAATGCGTGTCAAAAAGCTGGCCGACATGGTGGCTCTAAGCAATCAGCATCAACGTTACTTACATGCTGCCATCGAAGAATCCAAGGGCAATGATGGCCCTCTCGGAACCGTGACAAGCCGTCAAGCTTAGCAATTTGACATGTCCGATCCAACGCCCCCCTCACTCCTATGCCTTCCCTTTCGGCCGTCTTCAGATAGACCAAGGCAGAGTCGTGGCATTCAACGAGGGTCGTGGCATTCAACGAGGGCCGCGTCATACACCGTCGACGAATAATGTGGTAGCTTTTCACCGATATACGTCTAGTGGTTGCTAAGCAATTACGACTTTTTATCAACAGCTGTGTACGAAGTATGTTGTGGCCGAGCCACTGTGATACACGGGGTCCCTTGGCACTCACGCCAACGTGCCGCATTGTTCTGACAGGCAAAATCATCGGGCGGGAGTAGGAGCACACAATGGCCGTGGGCTTGCATTTTGGCCCCTTTGCACGATTCTCGCGGCGCTGGCATGGTATCGCGGCAAGAAGGTGTGAACCCTGAGTAACGGCACTTCCCAGTTGCTCGAACCGTGCCAAGAGCTCTACCGCCAGAGCAGAGAGGAACAGAAAAAGCAAACAGCGGGGAGACTTCAGCTCGAATTCTGCGGCTCTTTGGCCTTGGTGGAGAACCCCGCTGTCCTCGCCAGACCCCGCCTATCCAAGACCCGGAGCTGCGAGATAGTGGTAGTAAGGGACGGCAGCGAGCACGCAAGCAGCAACAGGGCCGTTGTCTGATCCGAAGCACGGAGCATCTGCGGTGTCCCACGGGGGACAGACCCTCTGCGTCGAAGCCTGAAGTTGCTGATCCCTCTACTTTGAGGCTAGCACTCAGGACGCTCGAGTTCCCTTGTCCTTACTTTAAGCATGGACCTGGTGCCTTTCCGGTGACACGCATTTGGCAATCGCAAGATGACAACTGCGGCAAAGGCAGTTGGGGACGCTCACACGTGGTATAGTTGCAGTGAATTCTTCCTACTTGGCACCCTGCGCACCTCCATCTGCACGGCCCGACGAGATGAGTGTACGGGGTAGCAGCCATGTTGCCGGCCGTGATTACTAGTGCTTGACCGTTGAAGCACTCAGATCTGAGAGGCATCGTCATTCCCGCACGACCATTCCGGCCTATTTTCTTATCAATCAAACCGAGGTTCATGGACCTCGGTGCAATTGCCTGCTGTATGACGCCTTTGCAGGTGTCGGATGACTTCAAAATCTACAATAAACGTCTCCCGTGACCACGAGATATAGATTGATGGGAGTTTTGGCGTTTGGGGGTGGCGAAAAAAAAAAGCAGTGGACAGCAAAGGGACAAGGGAAGAGACATGGGTCAGAGGCTCCGGCGAGGCACAAACGAGAAAGGGTCGTGCTACCAGCCCGTTTTGAGGTGACGTCGCGGAAGATTTTGTGCGGATTCGATTGCTCGCATTGCTCAAGGCTTCCGTGACTGGAAGGGCCTGAGCTTCCTCTATGGTTGGGATCTCCCACACATCTCTTTTTTTTCCGCTTCTCCCTCTTTCCGCTTTGCCTTCTTTACGGAGAGACACTACCCCGGACACGTGGATGGGCGTGAGAGACGGGGGACATTGGGCATCAAGACAAAACTGCGCCAGTCCCCGAGAGAGAAAGAGAGAGAGTGTGTGGGTGAGTGAGACAGACATGCCCATTACTGGCGGTTGGAGTATTAGAGTACGAGTTATTACTGGCAAACGCTCGGATGGCGTGAGGTTGGTTGGTGGGAGGGCACAAGATGGTGGCGGGTCGGCGTCAACCGGCGTGGGCGGCCCGTCTCCCGGCTGCCGCCTAGTCCTGGGTAGCTTAACGGTACGGGGACACGGAGGGAGGTGATGCCTTGTCTTGACGACGTAATGGTGCAGGAAACGCAGAAAACACCAGGATCATTTGTTTTTTTTCTTTGCTTCTTTGTTTCTTCTATACGTCTATCATGGCGTGTTGTTTTCGGACTTGTAAGCGCCCTATTTCGCCGATTGTAACTTTGTAGACAACGCACCAACAGGGCCAGCTGCTCGCTTATTAGGCGTTTTTTCTCTTCCTCTTCCACTTCTTCTTTGTCCTTTTGTCCTATTCTTCTGGGCTACACAAGACCCTCGCCTTGACAATGACGTTGCGATACTGCATGTGGCCCCCATTCTCGTCCCCGTGCTTGATGACGCCCGGGAAGACGACGCAGCTGATCTCGCGGCTGGCCAGGTTGTCGTCCTCGTCCTCCTCCCCGCCCATGTCCTCCATGGTGTCCGGCTCGAAGAGGACCTGCTGGTGCGGCAGGATGGCAGGCATGTAGACCCGCAGCCGGGCCTTTTGCACGACGAGCAGGCGCGCGAGCTCAATCGAGTTTTTGACGAGCACGCGGAGGGCCGAGTCTCGGGCGGTTGAGGTTGAGGTTGTTGCTGAGCTGCTGGCTGCGGGTGCGGCTGCGGCGGCTGACGAGGATGATGACGCCGTCGATGACGTTGGTGCGGATGTTGATGCTATTGTTGATGATGATGATGATGATGGTGGTGGAGAAGCGGTGATGATGCTGTCGAGGAGGTGCGTGATGCGGGCCATGACGGCCTCGGCAAAGGCGTCTGTGTTGTCGTGGAGGTGGTGCGCCTCGCGGCGGAGGAGGGCAAGGGTCGACGAGCGCCATTGGTTCACGACGTCGGTTGAGGCTGTTTTTCATTCAGATTAGTCCTGGGCTGACAAAAGGAGGGTGTCTTCTTCTTCTCTTTTTTATTTAAACATTAGGCAAGAGGGGGGTTCGGTTGGGGGGGAGGGGTTAATGTGGACGTACAGCAGAGAGACGAGAGGAGCCGCTCCATCTGTTGGATGTGCTGGGTATCCTGCTCCGATAGACCGACGTAGTAGGCGTTGAAGACCATGTCGACGAGGATGCTCGACACGATGGACTGGAGGAGGTGGACTTTGGACGTGTGGATGAGCTCCTCGTACATGGGCACGAGCTGGCCGAGCTCTGCAAGCGTGTCGTCGCTGGCCTTGGACAGGTCTGCTGCTTGTCAGTCCCAACCGAAACCATGCCCCATTCTCCCCCAACATTCTTCTGTTCCTCCATCAAATTCACTCACCCAGCTTTGCCTTTCGGAAATTGGTTATAACCCAGTTCTGCAGCCCATTGCCCAGCTTGGTCATGCCGTCGCCAAACACCTCGTCGCTCGTCTGGTCGTCGGTCCGCGTGCTCGTGCTCACAAAGTCCTTGAGGCCCCTGACCTGGCCCCTCAGCCGCCGGATCTCGTCGTCCTTCTCCTGCAGCTCCCGCCGGAGCACCTCGACGCCCTGCCGCAGCTCCTCGCGCTCCGCCTCGCGCACGTCCACCTCGGCCCGCAGCAGCCGCAGCTCCGTGTCCGTCCGGAGGTACTGCTGGTTCAACGCGCTGTGCTTGCCCTGCCAAAACGTCGCCGTCTCGCTCTCCGCCTGGCTCAGCTTGTCGAGCTCCCGGTGGAACTCGCGCTCCATGATGGCCATTTCGTCCTCGAGGTACGCTATCCGCTCGTCCTTTTCGCGCAGCAGGTGGGCGGTCGCGGCGGCCTCGGAGTGTTGCTGGCGGCGATGCTGCTTGGAGACGGGGCTGCCGCTGGGGTTGCTGCCGTGAGGACTGGAGCCCCTGGCCGTGCCGGAGCTGTTATTACTGCCGGGCACGCCGTCTTTGCCTTGTCCCTTTTCTTTTCGTTTTCGCTCCAGGAGCGTTCCGCCCGCATTATGAGAATCGTCTGCGCCCGTTGAGCTCGTTCCGGTCATGGCTGCGCGCGGCGGCATCACGGGCAAGTTGTCCGAGTTGTTGCCTCCTGCACCGTTGGTTGCTGTGTTCGCCCCTCCTCCTCCTCCTCCCCTCCCCCTCCTCCACCACTGCCAGCCGCACTGCTACCATGGCGATTCGTATGCGCTGCTTGTCCCGTTCGCCAGCCGGGCCCGGTGCTGTTGCTGCGTCCGCCCCCGCGGCGTTTTTCAGATGGATTCATCTTCTCGAAGTCGAGAGCGGATCGAATTCGCGGTACTGAAGTCGCTGTGAATCCGTTCATTCAAGTCGCTGAGGTGATGCCGAGGTGGAGGGCCAGGCGACGCTGGCTCGGCATGTTGGCTGATGCGTGCGGCGGGCCACTCTGGCAACTTTTATTTTGCCTCCTGCCCTCGCCAAGCGACGAGAAATGACGGGCCCGGTCCTTCTCCCTGATCTGCCCACTCTTCCAGAAATAACAGCGAAGAGGCCAGGGCAGGACGTGCTGGGTTGTTCTTTGGTGGCTGCCTGGAAGCCCGTGAGATGCGAGGGTAGTTGCAGCTGGGACAAGCAGGCAGTGCCGCAAATCTGCCGGTCGGTGGGATTGAGGGGCAGGAAATAACAGGCCGGGGGTGAATCCGGGAAGCGATTCCGGAGACGGCGCGGGGGTGGCTTTTTTGGAGCTCCGGTACTTGCACAACAGCAAGGTCATGGTACAAGTTCGAATACCCATTCACCGTGCGTTCAGCAGCGTTGGACGACTGACGAGGCGTCACAACCATGCCTGAACTTGTAGTTATAGGAATCGGCCCAAAAAGCAACTGTGGCCGAATCATTCGGGTGGAGGTGATTTCAAAGCTGTGGAAACAACTGCTTGCAAAGTATAGCACACGCGCCACTGATGGAGCGTCATGTCAGATTTTCACTGATAAGTAGTATTCCGTATGCGCCGTCAAATGCTGATGCTAAGGGACATCAAGGCTCAAAACGCAACCTCCGCCTCGACTTCGTATGCCGCGTCGTCTGTCCCTGGAATGGGTTTGGCGCCCATCCTGCACAGCGCCACACGAGTGATGGGCATCTTGTCGGCCCAGAGATAGTCGTCGTACCTACTCAAGAGACTGCGGGCATCAATTGTCAGCCTTTCCCGTCTCTTCCCTCTTCCTCCGCTGCCACTATTGCTCTTGACATATATGGTGTTGATGATGGTGGCGTGAAGCAACAGCGGGCGGTTCTCATCAATCATCAGCCCAGCTTCTTGGAATGGTCTCTGCAGCCGTTTGCAGAAATCATATAAGATGCCCTCTGGCTCCGAGGGAGATGCGTATAAGACAGCTGCCTTTGCTGGCGGTTGGATTGAATGAAGCCCTCGCATGGTCAGGGTCAGGCCGTCAGATCTCGGCGACTCGCTACCGACATTGCTGCCGCCTGATAAGGCCAATGCAGAGGGAGATGTATTTGCAGCCTTGGCCAACCTCGTCTCGGCGAGTATGTCTCTCAGCCTCAGGCCCCTGAGTATATCCGCTGCCTGCTCTACGCCGTCCCTCTTCAGGGCCATGACCCCCAGCGTCAAGTGCAGTGTCCCCAGAGGCCGAACTGCATCGTCCGGCAGACCGAAGCTCATGGCGCTGGTTACATCGGCCCGGAACGCCGCAAGAGCCGTGGCTAGCTGCGCCCCAGCGAGGGGTATGCAGAGGAAGTGTGTTGGGGTAAGTTTCGGAGGCATGCTTGCAGGCAGCCGGTTTGATGCGAGCGAGGTGCAGGTCGAAGCGGGCCGCTGTAGAAGGCAGTAGTATCTGCGAGAATCACTTGTAAGGAGCTGTCATATATGATAATCCTCTTGCGCCTAATATGGGCCGATGAGACAGTGTGAGAATGCGAAACTCTCAGTCGGTAGACAAACGTCAGGATTCAGAAGGTAGGTGAGTCACGAACAGCAAGTGAAACAGGCCATGCCGGACCATGCCAGTGCTTGACAGGCTCCATCTTATGGCCATGAAGGGTGATGGCAGCGGGCAGCGTCATCCCGGCATCATATTCCAATGTCTCGAGCATGTCGGCAGTCAGACCAATGGATGGTAGGCGCCAGCAAATAGCCGTCTGCCGTGTGTAACACGAAGCAACGGGCGTCTCGATCCAAGCGGCGGCCCTCTCAGAGCAGACGGGGTGGGACAATGTGCTTTGTACAACACACTGCAACTGCAGTGAGCCCCAGGCTTGAGGCCAGAATCAACGCCACGACGCCCAGCCACTGGGCCAAGACGCACGGGCTGCAGGCGGCATGTTGTCTGACAGACTGCAAAAGCTGAGATGTGAAATTTTGAGCTATGGGGCGCACGGTGTCGCCTCTAGAGTGCATCGACAATGGTAGCATGGATGATCAAGGTGGCGCAATGGGACTGTTGAAGCATCTTGAACCGCAGCAAGGGAAGAAGGCGTGGTGACCCAGTGTGCATTGATATGTAACTCGGGAGTTTGTGATGCTTCTTCTGAAATACGTCACGTACCTTTGCGAGAGCTGCGTGTCGAACAGAGACAGGGATAAATCGTAGTAGGTCCGTGGTGAGGTAGATGAATGAATGAAGCAAGTTCAAGTTGAGGTAGTGATATCTAAGACCTGGTGGTATAGATACTTTGAACAAGGTTAAAGGTAAGGCACCTTAAGGTAGAGGAAAGAAGGGAATGAGGCAGCCACGTGCATTGGACGTTGATCAGGCCTGCCGACTTTAGCCACAGATCTCCACCAGATCGCGCCAGGCTGCATTGGGATGGTGCCACAGACGACGTAATTTGTGAGCTGTCGATACCTTGATGAAAAGAGACGCATGGCCATCCTTCAGGTGGCTTGCTCTAGGCGACACCTCTTTTGCGCAAAAGGGGGAGCCTAAAGGACAGGATTTGGGCCAAAATTGCTTCTTCGACGGCAGGCTATCGTGGCATGGAGTTCACTGTCGAGTGTGTTGGTACCTCTTCTACTGTACTCGCACCTTACCCATACATCATACCCTTCCTCCTCCTTGTATCAGGCAGGCCCCCTCTTACCGTGTAAACCGACTTTTTGAGCTCCCAGAAACAAACAGAAAATCCACATTGCTTAGGTGCCAGAAACCCATGATTGCGCATGTAATGTAAAATACAGCCTTGCGCGTTCCCTATATCCTGCCAAAGTCTTAGGCGCCAACCCACATGCGACGAAACCCAACAGGCATGGGTTGCGGTTCTTGCTGCTGCTGCCACCACATCCAAGCGGCGGCATGAGTAAAAAGCAGTCGCGAGCGGACGGCATAAAAAATACATGAAAGCGATGAAAGACAGATAGTGAGTTGGGGAGAGTTGGAGAGTTAGAGAGAGAGAGAGCGAGAGCGAAAGAGTGAGAGGTTGGCATGCGGAGCCCTCAAACGTGTTGATGCGCATCGTTGCACTCCTCGCGCGAGAATAGACAGACAGCAGCCAGGAGCATGAGGCTCATACTGTAACAGCTTGCATCTTTGAGCTCCAGCAATGATGGCAGAGCAGGGCGCGTGGCCTTCGAAAGCATTGTCACCGTCCAACTCGGGGCGTGACGGCTTAAGCACCCTCTTCTTCCTCATCGTCCTTGTCGTAGAATTTCTTGAGCCCAAGCTCAACTTCCTCGTAGTCGGACTTGACGGCCGTGAGCGCCTCCTTGACGCGCTCTAGGCACACGTTGGTATCCGGCTCCGGTGAGCCATCGAGGTTCTCCTGCTTGCCGTATCTCTGGATTTTTTCGCAGCCATCCCGCACCTTGATCAGGCCCAGCGTCGCGGAGGAGCCTTTCAGGAAGTGGCCGAGCTCTGATAGTTTGTCGAGGTCCTTCTCGCTCCTACAAAGAACAAGGAAGCACAATCTGTCAGCAGGTGCATCAAGCAATGGCGGGGGGGATTCTGAGACATTTAGTGCTGGCGCAGATCGTTGGGAAGGCTCATCGACCTGCATGCCGAGGATGCGGAGGGAGATGCGGGGAGAGGGTTTTGAGGTCAAGGCACCAAAACCCTGTGGGAAGGCAGTGTAGTAAAGAGCAACGGGAAACAACCTACAGGGCCGTGTCCATGGACTCGAATGTCTCCTCGGCTTGCTCGAAGAAGCCGAAGACGATGGATGTGCTGAACTCGTTGTCGCCGGGTTCGTCCATCTCGAGGATCTGCTTGAAGGTATTCAGGTCGACGCCATCGCCGAGTATGGACTCGAGCTCCTAGGGGTCGCCATGCGCGTTAGTTACCGAGTCCGAGTCCGAGTTTGAGTCCGCGAGCGCAGCAAGCACGCACCTTGTCGTCGGGAAGCGCCATTGTCAAAGATGTGTCGAGAGAGCGAAATCTGCGCGCCTCAGCTGCTGCCGCTGAGCGAAGAAGACGGCCACGATGGAGGGGTCGAGGTTTGGTCTGAAGTGGGGGCCAGAGGAGCGTCCGAGGTGAACGGATTTAATATTAACGAGTACGATAGGTAGTAGGTGCTAAAAGTCGAGGAAACGCGACCCACAAAGGCAGCAAAGACGGGACAGCGAGGCACAAAATGAGGATCTTCGGGCGAAGGCGGCTCGGATAGCACGAGTGAATGGCTGGTAGGGCTAACTGGCGTAGAGTAAGAAGAAGAAGAAGCTGGTCAGCAGAGGGAGAAAGGCAGGGAGCGAAAGAGGAAAAGATGGCAAAGAGCAAAAGGAGAAAAATAGATGGATAAGATGGAGGCTTTTTGGCTGATGTGGACAGGGGACTGCGCATGAGCTGCGAGGCGAGAGGGGAGCAGCGAGGAGGGGTCTCTCTCGGTACGGAGTACTTGTACATGTCGGGTGGCAGAAATGGCCGACTCAGCACAGGAAGCGAACGAATGGCCGCGATTCCGAGGTCTGGCGGGGATTTGGGGGGTTCCAGGCAACATTGGCGGACGTGGGCTTACTGTGATGGTTTCCGGCTATTGCTGAGGATGGGGACAAGACCAGTTCGCTGCAGGGAGTGGAAGGTAGTCTATTAGAGAAGCAGCTGGAAGGACAACGAGGCCGGCACAGAGAGGAGATGCTGAGGGATGGCGAGGGCAAAGTTGGGTTGAGGCGCTGAGCATCAACTGAAGTCACTGAGGGGCATGTCAACCAGAGCTCAATCGCCGTAAGGCCCTGTGGCCGCTGGAGGATTGCCCTGGATCACTGCCCAATTACTGGCACAGTACGGGGTACACGGCGGTACTTTGACCCAGCAGCATTGCAATCCATGGAAGCCACTTGATCCGTCAGCTTCTATTACAGGCCAGCCCTGGGCCAGGACCACAGAGGCGTACAAGTAAACATGTAGTGCTACGCAGGTCCGCGCTCTTGTTGAGCATCAAGTGCTCAGTGGTTGCATGGCAAGAACCCTTTGTTTCCATTCCCATACCTTTACCCTCAGCTGGAGCAACGCTGGGTGGTGGCAACCGGGAGTAAGCCCACAACCGTCGTGGGCAAACCTGGCGGGCGAACAAACACGAACTTCGAGTCATCTTCGCCCAAACAAGTCAAAAAAAAAAAACAGAAGATAAGGTAGATATCAAGAAAGGATATAGTACTCGTACTCTCTGCCTCAATTCCACCCCAAGACGCAAGCCAAGATTCTTTGGTTTGTGGCAGCTGATATGGAACTCAAAGAAGGATGGAGAATTTTTCTGGCTCGTTTCCCTGTTTGAACCCTTCAGTGTTTATTGTTCCCCATCAATGGTTTAGAAGGAGGGGGGGCAGATAATAGGACGGAATGACCACGCCCTTTTCGTTTCCTCTTTTCTCCTTTGCAGGGCCTAGGAAGCGGATGCAGTTCGAGCACCCTCGGGCTCACCTGTGCCAGTATTCGTCCAGCAGAGCAAAGGGGCGTCTCCGCGTCTCACCGGCCGAAGACCAAATCAGTCCAAGTCAGGCCAAGTCACCCCCGGTTTTTGCCAGTCGAGCTTTTAAGCGGCTGCATGCACGCATGGCCCAGGACAGGGAGCAGGACAAGGACCAGGCGTCGAGCTGCGCCAGTAGCAGCCAAACCCAGTCCCCTCCATGCGCCAAAAGACGTCAGTGCCCCTCTCCCCACTGACGTCTTGTGTCCATGCCTGCCTGCCTTTGTCACAGCGGGCCGCATAGTGGGTGCGGTGGGGATGCAGGCCTGAAGATTGGTTGAGGTGCGTCGTCTGCAGTAGCAGCAAGGATCCGGTGGTGTCTGGTGTGTGTGTCTGAGAGCGAAACGAGACGAGAAATACCTGCGAAAACACCATACGGCGGTTGCATTTCGAGGTATTTCGTCTCCATACCGTGGACGCAGGGTGGTCGACCGTCTTTTCTCCATCTTCTCTTCTTTCTTGTTCGATTTTTTCCATCTTTTTGCCATCCTGCTGTTCCCTCACTGCATGCTGCAGCATGCAGCCTCGCGCAGAAGCCGGGCAACCTGGCTGAGCAATTCTCATCGGCCGTTTGTGGCGCTGTCATCACATCACCGTCAACGTCGCCTATCGCGAGCATCTCGGCACGCGGCGCCAAAAGATGATGGTCTCCTGCCAGTCCCGCTTCGTCTCGATACAAGTCCTGGAAATAGTCGCAGTCTTGCTACCGATGCAGGAGCTGGCCCGAGTCCGCGGCAGCGCTTGGATGGGGGAAATGGCGCGATATCAGCTCTCACCACCAACCCGCACCAGGGCTTCTTCAAGGCGTCCAGGCCAGGCTTGGTAGCTGGACAGCACAAAATCCCAGCCGCTGGCCGCGCCGTCGCTGCTCTAGTCGCTCTCACCACTCAGAAACAGGCAACGGGGAAACCCCTCCGTCCGCTGGCGGAGAGCAGGTAACTCCACCCCGGGTCTGGAAGATGAATCTCATCCCCCTCCTCTTTTCTCTCCGGGGACATTCTGGAGGGGGCAGTTAATCTAAACGTATCTTCTGTGCGTGTGGTAAGGCCGTGCTCACACAAATGAGGCACGATTATTACTCACTCGCATGTATTCGCATGTACTGTAATGAGCGACCTGTGCGAGTTGTCTTAGTGCCCAGTGATATCCCGACATGCAGACGACACTAAGCTTTTCGAGTTGGCGGACATAGTACATACATGTCGGGTGCTTGCAGCCAGGGTCCCGCGTGAAACCCAGGCATCCACCATCGCAGCGGGCGAACTGGGGCCCTGCAGTTGGGCCGCTGGACGGCCACAGCAGGCACCAGACGGGTCTTGCGAAAAAGCTAATGTGGTGCAGAAGGTCTCCGTGCAGGGGATACTGGGGGTAAAGGCCGAATGGCATGAGGTCTGTCTTGGAAGGTTGAGAGAAAAGATGGAGGGGAGGGGCTCTCCTGCAAAGCTGCAGGGAGTTGAGGCGATTTTGGCTAGGCGGGAGGAGAGGGAAGAGGAAGAGGTGGAAGATGAGGAGGGAGAAAAGAAAGCCGCGTGATGGAGGGTGAATGGGTGGTTGATGGCCTCGATTGCCACCAGATTGAGGATTGCATGTTGTGTGTATATAAGGGTACCAGACGCTATTGATAAAGGGCGAGTGGCAATACGGCCAAGGTGGTTGATGCTGAAGCTGTAGATTCCTTCCCATGCCGAGACGAAGAAGCATTTGACGAACCCAAGTCCTGGTGTTTTGGTTATGATTAATGTAAGGGTACCGGCTTTCAACTCGCACTCATCCAGACTTGGAGGTACCCAGCGGTACTTACAAACTGCAGTTGACCGCTTCAGCCTCCTGGCTCCCGAGCTGATGGCGCCCATTACGTCCATGGCTGCAGGGGGTTCGTGAAGGCGGGAGGCGGCTACGTCATCGTGCAAGGGCTCCTCCCTGGCCAGCCATGCATCTGGCCGGTCTAGATTGATTCCATGAGGCCCAAAGCAACCGCAAATCCGCGCTGATGCCGCACAGTATTAGAATCCCGTGTACATGTACTTTTTGTTCTCGTTCCTGGAGAATTGAAGCTATCATTAGTAGACGAGTGGTTTTGGTCCTCTTGAATGATAAACAAGCTGAATTCAGTAGCCGTTTTAAAGGCCAAAAGCGAGAATGTATAGGAATATCTCGACCTAGATACCTACTTCTAATCGGGCCGTGATTTAACTTGTCTAACTGCTATTTAGCAGATTAGATAAGATATATAAAAATATTACTATTCTTAAATTAGTAGGGATTTATAGCATAATTAAAGGAAAAAATACTTTATTAAGGATAATCCCTAAGTACCCTCTGTTATTAATATACTATACTAGTAGAGGCTGTATATATTATTATAAAAGGCATAATTACTAAGAAAATATAAGAATTCTACTAAATTTAATAAATAATAAGTATAAATTAAAACTATTTATACTTATATTATAAAATATATATACTATCTTACTAGTTTATTAAAATTTAGCTAGGTTATTATAATATTATAAATTTAATTATAAGTAATATTATTAAAATTAACTAGCTAGTATTAAATATAGTTATTAATAACTGCTATAAGGCTAAGGAGGACCTTTATATAGCTATTTTTATATTAATATATATTACCTTAATAATTAAGCTTATTAATAACTTACTTAAGATCTTTCCTGCTATTAATTAAGAGAGGCTGGCTAGTATTAATAATACTAGCACTCTTTTTTAAAGTATCTTTATAGCCTTAAGGTAATATTATAAACAGCTCTTAGCCTTATTAAATAGGTTATTTATTACCCTTTTTTATATAAAAAAGGGTGTGTTTTTTAACCTTTACTAATAGCTTTATATTAATACTAGTATAAGTAAGAACTAATAGTAGTTAATTAAGTAAAAGGTAATAATATTTTTATAAATTTATATATATAGTAAGTTATAAAAGAATATAGTATTATGCTTTTAAATAAGCTAAAGTATAGTATTATAAGTTTTTTATAAACTAAAAGAACTTATATAATAACTATATATATATTTTATTTAGTAGCTAGATTTAATATATCTCTTACTAGCTATAAAGTTAAAGCTTAAGTTTTTAGCCTTTAATAGTATAATTAAGGCTATTAATAATATACTTATTTTAGCTTATATTCCTTTTATATATTAATAAAAATTTTAGTTAAAAAAGAGTAATATATTATAAAATATATTTATAGCTATTACCTTTAATAGCTTATTTAGCTATATTTTTACTAATATTAAAGGATTTATTAATAACTTAGCTTTTTTATAATATATATTAATATAGTTATTTATAATACCTTTTATATAATATTATTTAAATAATACTAGCTTTAAGCTATAGCTTAGTATAATAACTTTTTATAAAAATAATATATATTATTATTTATAAGACTAAGGAATAGTAGTATAATGCCTTTAAAATAAAAAAGAGCTTTTTAACTTATAATATGCTTAAAAGAGGGCTATTATTAAGTAAGTCTTTAATAAATATAAATAAAAGTAAAAGATTATATACTATAGTGCTATTAAGTATATATTTTAAGACTAGGTTTAAATTATATATATAGTTATTAGTTTATTTAACTTTATTAAGCTTAAAAGAAGAATACTAAAGTAGTATTATAAGGAGGAGTAACTTATCCTAACTAATTATAAGTATAATATTATAAAATCTACTTAAGAATATATTAAGGCTATTATCTTATTATTAAACATAGAGGATTTAAAAGAATATATTACTTTATAAGCCTAGAGATATTATTAATAATATTTAAAATATAGTAATAATAATACTAACTTTAATAATAATAATAATAATAATAATAATAATAATAATAATAATAATAATAATAATAATAATAATAATAGTAATAATAGTAATAGTAATAATAGTAGTAATAGTAGTAGTGTTAATAGCAGTAATAAGAATAAAGAAGATAATAATAATAAAGATAATAAAGAAAAGGTTAAGGTAAGTATTTAAGGCTAGATTTAGTATTATAAAGTAGAAATTTAAGGCTAAGTAAATATAATAAAGTAGGAAATTAATAATCCTTTTACTAGGCTTTATATTTTTAAAGCTATTTATAACTTAATATAAAAAAGCTATAAATTTAAAAGGAAATTAATTACTAATTATAAGAAGGTAAGATAATTATATTAAATAAATAATATAATTATTACTACTTCTAGTCTAGTGTAAAAGATAAGAGATAAAGTATAAGGTAAATAATAAGCTTAATAATAAGTATATATTATAAAAGGTTATAAAAAGCTAGTATAAAAGAAATTTAAACTTATACTAAATAATTCCTTATTCTTTTATAAATAAATTCTTAGCTAAATAGTTAAAGTAATATATATTTTTTATACTATTAAAAAGCTAAAGAAAAGCTTTATTTAATAATATATAATATAAGATTATATAACTTATAGTTTACTTTAAAATTAATAAATTAATTTAAAATTAATACTTAATTTTAAGATTATATTTTTATATTAGGATTTTATTTTTATTTTTATATAATCTTAATTAATTTAGGTTATTTAAGATTACCTTCTTAATTAAGACTAGTTTAATTCTTAATTAGCTAAATTATGCTTATATTATTATACCTTATAAGTATATAGTTATAATACCTTATAGGTGTTTTATAACTTTTCTTTAAATTTATTTAATTTACTATTTTTTACTAATTTAGCAAGAGGGGGACTTTATTATACTAATCACTTACCTAAATAAGAAGGAGCTATTACCTAATTAAGTAATATTAATTTTAAATACTAGCTCTTAATTAGCTAAAAAAGGCTTAATTTTAGAATTTTATTTCTTAAGCTTAATTTTATAAGAGCTTATAATAAGCTTATAGCAGCTATTATACTTATTACTATAGTATAATTTTTATACTAGAATAAGCCTAGGAAGCTTATTCTTATACTAATTATATATTTTTTACCTCTTTTAATAATACTAAGTTTTATATTAATAAATTTAGTAGATTTTTATAAATTTACTAAATTAAATAGCTAATAAAAGCTATACTTTATTCCTTTATAAAAAAGAAGTAATTTTTTATTACCTTTTTAAAGTCTTCTGCTTTAATAGCCTGTTAATTATAAATAATATAATACTTTATTAACTACTGCTATTACTATTACTATATATTATATACTATAAGTATACTTATAAGTTTATAAAAGCTATTAACTATTCTAATTATAGCTACTGCTTTTTTCTTCTTTTTAGCTATAAGGCTATTAGCCTAAACTACTACTAATAGTATTAATAATAATAGCTATAATAAACTAGCTAAAATTACTTATAGTATTAATAAAAGTAGTAATAATACTAGTATTAGTAATATTATTAGCTAGTTAGCTTTATTATTATTATTACTATTACCTAGTATTAAAGTAAAGTCACTAAGTTTATTAGTAATAGTATTAAGCTAAGTTAAATCTATCTCTTTAACTTTATAATCCTTTTAATAATTAATAATACCTTTTAAACTAGCTAGTTAGCTATTTTTTATAAAGGCTAGATTATTAATTATATTTATAATATACTTATTAATAAGTAAGTTATTTAAGAATATCTTTTATTATAACTTAATATTAATATTATTATTAATAAAAAAACCTTTATTAATAACCTAGCGCTTAATCTAACTATACTATTAAGTAATAAGGTTAGTATTTTACTAGCTTATTAATAGTCTTTTAGTCTTTAAGTTATAAAATATACTTAATATCTTTTTAGCTATTAAAAAAACCTATTAATATTTCTTTAAATATTAATACTTATTCTTTAGCTGCTTAAGCTTTTAAGCATACTTAAAAAAGCACTAGACTAGCTATAAAAAGAGGCTTAATAAACCCTCTTATAAGTATACTTTTTTTAATAAATTTATTAAGCCTTACTGCTATTTTTTAAAAAGTAATAAGAGGAAGTAAAAGGTCTGCTTATTTAATTACTTAATAACTATATAAGAGGATTAGCTAATTTAAAATAATAAGATAATTAATAATTAGCTTATAATAACTTAAAAAACAGTTATAATACTATATAAATTAAAGTATTATTAAACTAGAAGAGAGATAAAGTATTAAATAAAGTTAAAATTAGCCTAAAAGTAGTAAGAGAGTGTTATTTAGTTCTAGTTTAGCCTTATTACTAGGGTTTTTAAAATATAAAATTAGCTAATTTATAAATTTAACTAATATAATATATCCTATTTAGCTAGCTTACTAAGAAGTTAAATAAGTTAAATTATAGCCTTAATATTATAAAAAGCAGTATTTCTATTTTAATATTAATCTACTCTCTCTAAGTATAAGGTAAGGTAAGGTACTTATAAGGCAGGGTATGTTTTTAATAAAAGGTCTAGTAGTAGGTTTATAAAGTAGTTAGAGTTAAGAAGCTATATTATACTTACTCTCTTTTTTAAAGTCTTACTAAATACTATACTTATTTTTAATATAAAACTCTTATAAAAAGCTAGCTCTTATAGTAAAGGTTAGAATTATAAAGGTAATATAGTAACTTTACTTATTAAACTTACTATTAGGATAATATATATAGTTATATACTGCAGTATATACCTTTTAATAATAAACTATAATATACTATAGCACACTATAGTATATAAAGGTTTATAAGAAAAGAATATATATATACTATTACTATACCTTTAATAGCTAAATAGTTTAATAGTTAATAAAGTAAATAGATTAATTAAAAGCCTTTATTTAATCTATATAATATAATTGTTTTTTTAAGCTTTATTTCCCTTTCTTATAATATATTATAAATTTAGTATATATAGCTAAACTTATAATATTATAATAAACTAGCATTTTTATAATTAGTAAGTATATATATTTCCTAAAAGATAAACTATTTAAGTAAATAGCTTTAATAAAAGAGCTATTTAGGTTTATATTAATAAAGAGTTAAGTTAAGTCTTAAGTATAATAAATAGTTATATAGTAAGTAATATAATAAAAAGGTATTTAAATTTAATCTAGTTATATTATTACTAGTATAATATTATTAACTAGCTATTTAAACTATTTAAATAAGTAATATAAATAAAACTTAAATACCTAGTTATCTTAGCTTAAATTATTATAAATTATTATTAATTTATATTAATTCTTTTTATAACTTAAATAAAATTACTATTAATTTATATTATAAAAAGATATAATAGTAAAAAAGAAAAACTTAGTTTTAACTAAACTAGGCTATAAGCATAAAGCTATTTATAATTAATAAGTAACTAAGCTATGCTAATAATAGTTAATAATAGTAGTTATAATAATTACCCTTTATAAGGAAAAGCTACCTTTATCCCTAGAGGTCTTATATTATTATTTATAAGAATATAAACTTATTTAGTATTAAGATAAGGTTAAATATATAAATATCCTTAAGGTTATTAATATTATATTTAGGTTTATTAGCTATAGCAGATAGTTAAGCAGTAGTATTAGCAGCTTAGTTACTTTCTTTAATAGCTAGTATAACTTTTATATTAAAGTATATAAAAAACTTTATAATGCAGTTAAAGGCTAGTATAATTTTAATATCTAGATTATTAATATAAATATTAAAGTTATTATATATCTTAGTAATAGTTATATATTATTAAAGCAGTATTTTAATAGTTTAGGTAATATAGTTATTTATATAGTTAATTTAGGCACTTATAGTATTAAGCTTATTATTTATAAGCTAGGTTATTATATTTAGATATTAATTAATAATACTAATACAGGCTATTATAACTTAGCTTACTAAGCATTATCTAGTGGTTATTATAATATAAGAGGCTATTAGTAATAATAAAGAACTTCTATTAATAAAGATTAATTAAGTAATAAGTAATAAAGTATTAATAAGCGCTAAGGCTAGTAATAATATTTATATAGTAAGAGTAGTAACTAGTTAGCTAATAGTGCTAAAAGTTATAAGTAATAGCTTATATATAGTAAGGGTTACTAGCTATAATAAGGCCTTTATAAGTAGGTTTATAATAGCAGTAGTTAGTAAGGAGGTCTTTAATATCTACTTAATAATAACTAGGGTTAGCAGTAAGTTCTTTACTATTTAGTTATTAAAGGTAAAATTAAAGCAGAAAATAGAATTTCTAAAGGCTTTTTAAGTACTAGCTGCAGTTAGCACTTTGCCTTATATAGTAACTAGAGTCTAAGTTTAAGAGCTTATAGTAAGATAAAAGAGGATAACTGCCTTTATAATGTTATTAAACTAGCGCTAATAGTAAATATTATTAAGCTATATAGCCTTAGCCTTTTACTTATAACTAGTTATTACTTAGTTTAGATCTAGATAGTAATAACAGTAGTTAGCAGTAAAGTCTAAAAAGGAAACTAAGCCTAGTTAACTAATAATATATAAATTAATAAAGTTAATAGCAGTCTTATTATAAATAAAATAAAAGAAAATATACTTAGCCTAAGTAGTGTCTTTTTTAAGGTTTTTATATATAATATAGGTGCTTAAGGAGCTAATAGATAACTTTATAAGCTTAAATTTACCCTTAGCTAAGAGTTAAGTATATTCCTGCTAGTCTTTAAGGGATATATTTATTACTTATTTCTAGTAGCCTTATATAGTATATCTAGCCTATTAAAAAAAGTTATTAGCTTTAAAAACAGAAATATTAAAGTACTTAAGCAGCAGCAGGGGAATATTTAGCTACTTAGTAAGGTTAGTATAGTTATATTAAGTTATTATTATTAGTTATTAAGTTATAAGGCAGGCAATTTAAAAGTTTATAAAATAAAGGTTTATAAAAAAAAGAAAAGATAAAGTATAAGAGGAGATTAAAATATAAGAAATTATAAGTAAGGAAGTTAAGTTATAAGTTATAGTAAATTAAGCATTTATTAATTATAAGTAAGCATAAAGTAAGGTAAAAGTAAATATACTTAAGCCTTACTTATATTATATAGCAGCAGCATAGCTACTAAATGCTATATTATTATACTAATAGTTATTACTTAAAATCCTTAATAAGCTTAGCAGTATTAATTATAAGCAGGTCCTTATTATACTATTTATTATATTTAGCTATCTATCTATGCTATTATATTAAGTACTAGTAATAGCTATTAAAAACACATTAACCTAGGAGATATTTAATCTTAAAAAACTGCTATTCCTTATTATTACCTTCTATTTAAAAGGCTTTAACTATATTTAGCTAAGGTTAGTTAAAGGGGTTATTATTTAAGGGTGCTAGCTTAAGTTAAGTAATAAAGACTATAAGGTAAATTTACTAATATAGCAGAAGGTTTAATTTAAAGGCATATAGATTAATTTAATAGATAATTTTTAATAAGCTAACTTTTTATTATTTAAACTTATAGGATTAACCTAGTAACTTATAGCTATAATAAAGATATAAGTAGACTTGCTAGTTTTTATTAAAGGAAAGTTATTAGTATTTAGTGTTAAAGCATTACTTATACTATATATTAGTAAAATCAGTAGTAAGTTATACCTTATGCTAATGCAGCTAGCAGAGGAAATCTAGTATTAAGAGAGCGTCTTTTACTATTAATAGTACTAGTGCCTCCTTAAAGAGGCTTAATAGCATTTATAAACAGAATTCTATAATAAGCTTATTAAGTAAAGAGCTAATAAAGTTAATATATATATTATTAAGGGATAACTATATAGTAAGTAAAGCTATAGGCTAATAGCTATTTAAAGTAATAAAGAAGTAGTAGTAAATAGTAGCTTTAATAATAGTATTTATAAATTTAGCCTAGCTATTACTTACTAAGTGCTAGGCTATAGTTATAATAAGATATATATATAAAAAAGAGAAAAGCTTAGTTTAAAAGTCACTTAGCTATTTATAGTCTTAATTAAAGATAAAGATAAAAGGCAGGCCTTAGTTAGTAATAAGTTAAAAGAAGACTACTGCCTAAGCCTAGTTAGCAGCTAAGTATATTAAGTAACTAGGAATAAGTTTATATTTCTTAAAGCCTTTATAAGTTAAATTAAGGATAGTATTATACTTATTATAGCTAGGCTAGCAGAATATAATATTAATTAAAAAAGCTATTAAAAGAGCAGAGATAAAATTAAGGCACTATATCTTAAAGGGCATTAGTAAGGGGGTAATTAGCAGGAGATCTCCTAGCTCTAGTTATTAAGATTATTTAAAGTTAGCGCAGGGATAATAGTAAATATAAAAGTAAATATATTATTATATATTTAAGAAAGTAAACTTTTATAATTTATAATAAGTATAGGCCTTACTAAAATGCTAAAGGTTATAAGCTATTACTAAAATAGTTTAGACTATAGGATTAAGAATATATAAGTAATAAGTGCTATTAGTTACTATATAAAGTAGCATGCTATCTTAGTAAAGCTTAAAGGCTAACTTATATTACTATTTAGTCTTATTATTATTAATAAAGGCATTAAGGGTATTAAGCTACTTAAGGATTTTATAGTATTTTATATTAGCAGAATAGCTATTTAAGAACTAATAATAAATATCTAAAAGTGCTATAACCTTAATAAAGACTAGGGCGTTAAAAGGCATTAAGATATTATGCAGGGCGTTATTATTAATAACTAATAGAGCCTTTAGGTAGTTATTAATATAAGGCAGCTATAATAATATATTTAGCAGGATATTAAGTTTATTAAGGATATAAATAATAAATAAAGGATATTAAAAAAGGAAAATACTTATATTAATAATATATAGGTTTATTTTAATAATATTAGCTATTACTATTATCTTTTAATAAATAATAAGGCTAAGTGTAAAGTAGTTAGTAAGGATAATAAGCACTAGAATAGCATTATAAAATAATAGCTTGTTTTTAATAATAAGCTATACTAAGTAAGTAAGTTCTAACTTAGTTAGCTAATACTAAGTCTTAGCTAGACTTAGCAGCTTATTTTAAAAGCTAATATAGTTAATTAATAATTAGTTAAGAGATTTTATAAAGGCCTCTAGCTAAAACACTTCTTAATAGTAAAATAAGATAATACTAAATCTGCATTCTTAAGTAGCGTTAATTTTTATAAAGAGCTATTAATTCTAGTTATAGTATATAAGCTTAAGAGCTAAATAGTATAGCAGATTATCCTATATAAGGTTAAAGGCCTGTTATTATTCTAGTATAAAGTTAATAAAAGTCTATAAGATAAAGCCTTTATGCTTAGCTTTTAAGTCAGTCTAGCCCTCCCTAGTAGTAGCAGAGAGTAAAAATATCTTAAGCTTAACTAATAAGCAGATTTTAAGTATATATATAAAGATATAGTTATAGATTTAGTTTATTATAGCATAGTATTATTTAAGTAACTTAAGGTTAGCTAGAAATAACTAGCGCTAAAGGGCTAATACTTATACCTTAGTTAAAGCTAATCTTATACTATTAACTTAGTGTCTTAATAAGATAATAAAAGGGTAGCTAATAAAGGATTTCTATAAGGAGAGGCAGAGGCCTTATTACTTAAAGAGGGAGAAGATTTATTAAAGGTAAGTAATATAGTCTTTTAATAATATTAAGAAAATAATTATATTATTAATATAAGCCTAGGCATAGTGCTAGAAAGGTTAAAGTATGCTATTAATTTATCTTTAAATATATAATAGGGAATTGCAGAATCTTATAAGTATAATATTTAGTATTTCTAGCCTATAATAAGTAATAAAGGTAAGGCATTCCTTATAGTTAAGATATATAAGAAACTAGTAAAAGAATAAATAGGCATTAATAATAAAAATATACTTTATGCCCTTAAGGGCAGTAATAAAGTCTTTTTAGTATAAGAGGGGGTATATATTAAGGATTATAATACTATTTAAACTATATATATTAATAATAACCTATCCTTTATTAACGCTATTAACCTTTTTCTAAACTATAAATATAAAGGCTATAAAAGGCATAACTCCTCTTATTTAAAATATACAGCTAGTAGTATAAAGGGGGTTAAATATATCCTTTATAACCTTATAATCTCTTTTACCTAAGGGATATAGTTAACTATAGACTTTAGCTATCTGCTAATAATCTATAAATAGCATCTGTATTTAGTCCTTAAGTAGTATAGCTATTAGGCTATAATTATACTAGACTTTATAAGCAGTAATAACTTTAAAAAAATAACAGGCAGTGTTATTATTAATAGTATTAATATAAACGCCTTTTAAAGAGATAATCTCCTTATAAAAAAAATAATAAATACTAAGCTAAGGTTATCTTAACTATAAAGGCCTAAAGGCATATTTATAATTAGCAGCTAGTATAAAAGGGTCCTCTTTACTTATATCTAGGCATTATAGCTAACTATTATTAGCAGAGGGTTATATTAGTAATAATAGTTAATGCTTAGTATTAGGCTTATTTATAAAGCTGTTTTAGGCATATTACTAGTAGTAGTAATATATATTATTAGTAATAGTAAAATTAGAAAATATTATATTATTTATAACTATATTATTAATACTAACTATATAAGTATAAGCTATATTATACTTATATTTTAAGATTATACTAAGGCATATATTATAAAGCAGGTAGAGTTTATAGTTATTAAAATTAATAAGGATAATAAAGGAAGTGTTTATATTAATAAGCATATATAATATGCCTAAGTAAGCAGGAGTAAATATAAAGGCGCAGTTATTTAAGAGCTTAGTGTTAGTAATAGGTATTTTAATAGCTTAGTAAGAAGGAATAATAATTATATTACCTTATACTATAAGCCTACTACTGCTTAATAATAAATTTAGATAAAAAGCGTTATATTTTAGTAAAATATAATTATTATTATATTAGTCTTATAATTAAGTTTAACTTTATATAAGTGCAGCTATTAAGTGCTAAGGAGGAGTATAATGCCTATATTATAAGTAACCTATATAGTAACTAATATAAATACCTATTAGTAGCTATTACCTTATTACTTATAAAGATAAATAATAAAGGTTATATACTTATTTAAGATAATAAGAGATTTAAGCCTTTTTACTATAATAAGTGCTACTTATTTATAAGTAACTCCTAGCTACTAGGCAAGCTATTTTTTATTAGTAATAAGCATAAAGTAACTACTATTAGTAATAATATATAAAGCAGGGCTTTAAATATTAGCTTTAGTATAAGTATTAAAGAAGGTATAGGAATATACTATAAAGTTATATAGCCCTAAGCCTTTATAAAGCAGCTAGGCAGTAATTAACTTAGCAGCAGTATTAATTAATAAGAGGCTAGCAGAGCTATATAAGTAATATTAAGTATTACTAAAATAATTAAATAGTGCTTAATATATAGTAAACTGTATATAATAAGTATAGCACTTTAAGCAGTCTAGCTTTAGAATATTACTAGTATACTTACTTAAGCAGCATAAGTAATATTAAAGGGCGTTATTACTATTAAAAAAGAGGAGATAACACTAGTAGCATAAATAGCTTAAGAAGGTAAGGATAATATTAATAAGAGAGATTATAATAAAGCTATTATTTAAATTACTATAGTTATTAAGCTTATCTTATAATATCTTAATATCCTTAATAGCCTAGTATTCTAGCTCTTTATTATATTACTAAATAGCATTATTATTATCTACAGGAACTAGAAGGCTTAAGTTACTTTCCTAGGCTATTTAAACTTAGTTAATACAGCGCTTAAAACAGTAGAATTAAATGCATTGCCCTTAAGGCTTCTATTTATTAAAGGCAATAACTAGGTTAAAAGGCTGTCTATCCTAGTTAGGCTTATTATTCTGCTTAAAGTTAGCGGCTTTTTTATAGTTAAGGAGATCCTAAGACTATAGTTAGTTATATTAAGGAGGACCCTAGCGTTATTAACTATAATTCCTATTTTAAAAAGTATCCTTACTAAGATAGCTATTAGCAGTAATTTATTTATGCTATATTACTGTTTTATTATTAAGTTCTGCTAACTAGCAGTAGCGTTTAATATACTAGCTAGGCTTAGGCATCTTAAAATATAAATAGGCTTTTAACTTATTCTATACTTATAAAAGTATAGCTTTATTTAACTTAAAACTATATACTTTAATAAGACAGATAGCCTTTATAGTAAATATACAGATACTATTACTATATTAATAAGCAGTATAGTTATAATAAAAGGACTTAAGTTCTTACTAGGCTATACTTATATCTATTTTAAATTAGTCTCTTAAAACCTTAATCTAGTAATAAAAAAAAAGTTTAATATAGTATTTATAAATAGCAGACTTTAATAGCTATATATAATACTAGTTAAGGGCTTTACTATAAAGAAGCAGTATTATATTTTTATAAATGCTTTATTAAAAACCTATAATAGTATAGTCCTTAAGGGCATTAATAAAAAGGAAAACATCTTTATAATAATACTCTTAACCCTTATAAAAGATATCTTCCTTCTTATTAATATTTAGCTAGAAAAACCTAATATTAATAGCCTAAAACTTACTAAATATTAAGGGGTAGTTAAATAATACACTTAAGTTAGTATTAAAGCCTAAGGATAAGAAGGAAGTAGCTAGTTAATAATGCTTATAGTATTAATGCTTTTTCTAGTAATAGCGCTTTTCCTTAGCCTTATAGCAAGCTAAAGAGCTTAAAAAGGATATAGTAAATAAAAAAGAGGATAAGAATAATAAGTAGTAATATTATATTTTATACTAATACTATAAAGGGGATAGTAAGTTATTACTATTACTAACTACTAAAAGGCTAGGGTTAAAGCTAGGAGGGGAATTATTATAAAAAGATAAAGTATAAGTAAAGGCAGTACTAAAGTAAAGATTACATACTAGCTATTTACCTTTATTATTACTGCTAGATTAAGTATTAAGAAGCTATTATATATTATTAAGATTTAAATAACGCTATTAAAAGAGGTTTAATATAGCAGCACCTTCTAGGTTTATTAACTTAAGGCTAGGGTTATTAAGGAGCTTATAGACCTAGCCACTGCCTGTTAAAGATCCTGCATTAAAAAAGCGCTACTGCTAATAATAAATGTTTTTTAAAAAGGCGCCTGTTATTATATTAAGTGTTAGCAAACTTAATATAGCAGAAGCGTTATTAAAGGGGTTAATAAGAGGAGAGGATAGATAGCTAGGCATAGTACTGCTATAATTAGGATATAAAGGGATAAGGTAGGTAAAGGGTAGTAAAGGATAGATAATATAAAGAGTAAATAGCTAAGAAGTAAGTAAAGGAGAAGGTATAAAAGGAGAGGTAAAAGGAGAGGGAGAGGATAAGAGAGGAGAAAAAGATAAAGGGGAGAGGCATTAATAAAGGGTAAAATAATCCTAGTATTCTATTATTATTATAAGGCAGAAGGAATAAGGATACTAAAGGAGAAGTTAATAAGGCTAGCCCTGCTATACTACTTAAGGTGCCCCTTCCTTAATATAAGATAAGGGAGGAATTATAAAAGAAATTAAGACTAGGAGTAGGTTAAAAGGCAAGGTAATTAAAATTACTAGTATAAGAGTTATATTTATTAATATTAAACCTGCTAGTGTTATTATAGCTTTAATAATAATAACTAAATTAAGGAAAGAAAAGAGGCGTTTAATATATAGTATATAGAGGTATTATATAAAGGGTAAGGGCTTAGAAGATAAGGCGTTAAGAGATAAGGCATTAAAAGAAGAATTTAAGGCTAAATAGTCTTCTACTTATAAAGAAACTAATAGGTTAGTAATAAGGCATATTAAGAGGGAGAGGTTTATTACTTACTTAGGTAAGAATTACTAAAAAGGAACTTCTTATAATTTAGTATAGCCTAGAGGGTTTAGTAGTTAATGCTTAAAGTTTTATTTATAGCAGTAGACTTAAAAATAAAAACGCTTAAAAAGGGAGAAATAGCGCTAAATAAGGTAATTATTATTATAAGCTTTTAAAAAATAGATTATAGCCTATATAGTAATATCTAGTATATATAGTAATATTAAGATTTAATAACATTCTATATATATATTAAATAATAGTAACTAGCGTTATTTAATAGCAGCTAGTATTATCTAGTAGTAGGTAGTGCTAGGTAGTATTAAGTAGCAGTGCTTAAAGGTAGTATTAGTTAGTTAAGTTATAATATTAATAGCTTAATAATAGTATATTACTACTAATTATTATAAAAAGATATAATAGTAAAAAAGAAGAACTTAGTTCTAACTAAACTAGGCTATAAGCATAGAGCTATTTATAGTTAATAAGTAACTAAGCTATATTAATAATAGTTAATAACAGTAGTTATAATAATTTATATTAACCTAATTCTTATTAATTCTTTAAATTATAAATAATTTAGTTTTATTTACTAAAGGCAACTCTTATTATAACCTTAAGAGTTAAATTATAATATAATATCCCCCTTTTATTAGTTTTATTTTTAAGACCTTACTTACCTTATATAATTTTATAAGTCTTTTACTTTATTCTTAATATGTTTTTCCTTCCTTTTTATAATGCTTTTTTATATTCTAATAGTATAACTTCTTATATATAAAAACCTACTAATCCTTAGTTTAAGAAGAGAAAATTAAATAAAAGTATTACTCTTATTATATTTATTCTTTTAAGACTTATTAAAATAAAACCTTACTCTTATTATAAAAAAAAAGGCCTTTAATACCTTACTTTAAAAATTAATTCTAGTAAATATTTAAAATATATTAAAGTATATAAGTCTTATTATAAAGCATTTCTTTTACCTTAATAATTATTATATATTTTCTATTATTATAACTAGCTTAATAATAAGGTTAAAGCTATTAAAGAGGAGATTATGCTTTTTATAATAAAGGTTTTTTACCTTTATAAGTAATAAAAAAAGTAATTAAAAAAAGCAGTATATATTATATCTTAAAGTATTAAAGATTTAAAGAAGTTAAATTATATTAAGTATAAAGAGGCAGAGGCCTTTTATTAAGCAGTAATATTTATGCTTAATTTAATAAATTTTAATATCTTAACCTTTTTTATTAATTTTATTAACTAGTCTTAGTTTAACTTAAATCCTTTTTTATTAACCTTTATAAGTTTAACTGCTAGTAAAAATTAATAACTAAGGCCTTTAAGTATTTAAAATACTTAATAAGTTTTTAAATATTATTAGCTTTATTATAATTTTTCTATTTTATAAGATATTTTAGCTATTAGGTTTTTTATTAAATTTTATTTAAAGTATTTATTTAACTTTATATTTAAGTT
>NW_020194731.1:0-147757 GCF_003025115.1 Trichoderma citrinoviride
CTAATAATTTTAATAGTTTAATATATCCTTTTTATAACTAGTTATTAATTTATTCTTAAAGTATTTTAAGTTTATTTTAATTAAGATTATAAATCTTATAAAATATAAGGTTTTTTCTATTTTTTAATTTAATTTTATAATCTTATTTTATATTTAATAATAACTTTATTTTAAGTTTTTTTTAAAATACCTTTTAGAACTTATAGTATTTATAAAGTATATTAGCTATTTTATTCTTTAGCTTATTATCCTTTACTTTTTTTATTATTATATTAATAAAATATAAGTCTTATAATACTATATTAAGTGTTCTTTTAGCCTGTTTTTATAGGCTTTTTTATTAATTATTATAGTATTATAGTATAATATCTATTTCTTTATTAAATCTAACTTTCTTTTTTTATAATATTCTTTTAGCCTTTTCTAGTTCTAGTAGTATTTTTTTAGCCTTTTTAATTCTCTTATATTTTCTTTATTTCTTTAGTTTTTATATTTTTAATATTTTTATAGCTTTTTTAAGTAGTTATATTATTTTATTATATAATATAATAGCTTTTAGTACTAAGGCTAGAGATATTATAATATCTTATAGCTTATTTTAATTTAGTTATTATCTTTATTTTCTTTCTCTTAGTTAAGTATAGTTTTACTATTTTATATAGCCTTTTACTTAGTTAATTATTAAATTATATATCCTTAATTAATTATATTTTAAAAAGAGATTATACTTTTAAATATTTATAATATTAAACTAAAATAGATTAATAAGTTTATAAAAGCTAATATTAAGGTAATTAGTCTTTTAATTAATTATTCTTTTATTATATAAAAACTTCTATACTTTAATACTTATAAGTATATATAGGCATTTTTTTAAATAGTTTAATAACTATAAGCAGTTAACTAGCTAAGGTATAATATAGCTTATTATTACTTTACTATTAATATATATAATAATTATATGCCTTTTTAATATTCCTTTTATTAAAAACTTATTCTTTTAAGTAAAGTTTATCTTTATTAAGTTAAAGTAGTGGTTATTTATTATACTATCCTTTATACTAATATTATTAATATTTATTTATATTTAAATAACTTCTAGTTTATAAGTATAGTACTTTTTATATTAATAGCAGCCTTGCTTTAGTTTAAGATGCCTTATTAAGCAATACTATTACTTAATATTTTATAAGTTAAGTGTCTTATCTTAATAATACTTACTTACCCTTATTATATAATTTATAAGATTATATTTATTTTATATAAGCTTTTTACTTACTTTTTTAAGTGCTTATTAGTATATATTATAAAAGTTATAATAATACTTATTATAAAAAGTAAACTTAAGTTATTTATATATTATTTATTACTTTTAGTTATACTAGTTTATAACCTTACTTATAATATAATCTTAATAAAAGACTTTATTATAGTTATTTTTATCCTTTTTATTATATTTTATAATAAATAGGTCTTATTTTATATTAGCTTTTATAAAAAGAAAATTTAATATTATTAAATTATTTATACTTTAATAATACTATAGTTATTATTTATTTATAATTTCTTACTTAATAGCTACTTTTATAAGGATTACTAATATAAATCCTTTTTTAATTCTTTTATTATATAATATAAACTTATTTATAGCTTTTTTAGCTATTTTATTATTTAAAAAGTAAAGTAAGATTATATTAAAGATTACTAGTTCTTAATTATTAAAGTAATAACTATAGTTATATTTAGTATTATTAATATCTTAAGATTTATATTCTTTATAATATTCTTATTTTAGTTTTTTTATTTATATAGCTTTAATAATCTTAAGGTTATTAATAAGTTAAGCTATTTTTAAGTTTAAAATATTATTATTTTTAAATTTATTATTATTTAGTAGTTATATAGCTAAAGTATTAAAATATTTTTTATTTCTTAGTTTTTTTAAAAACTATCTTAATCTCTCTTTCTTATTAAAGTAAATCTTATAATTATTATTATAGTATATAGTTTAATTAAGATATTTATAATTTATAATAAGTGCTATAGTATTAATATTTCTTTTCTCTTATAGTTTAAGAATAAGTAACTACTTCTTATTATTATTTTTCTTTAGGCTATAGTAGAATCTTATAATATATCCTTTTCTTTTATAATTATAATATTTAATATTCTTTTAGTTATGCTTTTTATAATTAATAGTATTTAAGTTTATTAGTTTAAGGTATTTATTATTTATAAATATAATATCTTTTTTTTTACTTTAGTTAAGATAACTTTTTTAATTAAAGTAGTAGTTTTTATTATTTAATTTTAACTTTTTTTATTACTTTTTTAACCTTTTAATATACTAGTAGTTATTAATAGTAATTACTATTTATAAGTATTTTATAAAGGTTTTTAATTAATCTAGTTTATATAATTTATCCTTAACTTTAGTCTTTAAGCTATTATAGTATAATACTATCTTAGCTTTCTTTAAGTAATTAACTTTAGTAAGGAGTTAAATAAACTAAATAGTATGCTTAAATAAAGCGCCTTTTTACTTAATATATAAGAGTTCTTACTTAGCTTTATGCATTTTATTAACTAATTTAAAGGTTTTCTTAATTTAATTTATAAAACTTTTAAAGTTTTTAAAAGTAGCTTAAGTTTTAAGTTATTAATTAGCTTTAGTATACTTATAATAGTCTTATATAAGTAGCTTAAACTAATCTTTAATAGCTTTAATAAAGTAAGTTCTAGTATATTTAATTTTATTATTATCCTTATTAAATATTTCCTTAAATAGTTTAAAGTAGTTATTAAGGTTTATAAAAAATTATTAAATTTTATATAGGCTGCTATTAAACTTCTTAAAGTGCTAGGCTTTAATAATTTCCTTAAGTTTTTTTTTATATTTTTAGTTAAGGTGTTTTTTAAAAGTGCTAATAATTCTTTATTAAATCTTAAGTTCTTTTATAAGTTTTTTTATAATAATAAGTTCTTTTTATTTTTAAAGGGCTGTTTTAAAAGTGCTTATTTTATCTTTAAATTTAATATTACTATTAGAATATTAAGATATTTACTTTAACTATTATTTTAAGGTAATACTTCCTTATACTTTACTACTTAAAGGTTTAAGGTAACCTTTTAAATAAGAGTTATTATTATATAATAAACTAGTGTTTTTATAATTAATAAGAATAGTCTTTTTAAAGGATAAACCTAAGGTTTAAGGGTTTATATTAGCAGAGAGGTTAAGTTAAATATATTAGCAGTAACTTATTATATAGCAGGTAATACCTTTAGTAAATATTTAAGTTTTAATTTAATTATATTATTATTAATATACTATTTATATAATAATAACTATCTATTTAAACTATTTAAATAAGTAATATAAATGCATCTTTATATAGCTAGTTATTTTAATATCCTTAATATACTTAATCCTTAAGTTTATTAAGTTATCCTTAATTTACTTAATAGTTAAGTTTATTAAGTAGTTCTTAATTAATTAAACAGCCTGATGTTTATCTAGTGCTGTTTACTAAGAGTAGCCTATTATTATAATTATAAGGTTAGGTTATAATAATATAGCTAAAGCTATAAAGCTATTATAAGATTTAGGTCTTTTTAAGGTTTTATAACTTTTACTATTAGTTTATTTAAGATTACTTAAGTATAGCCTAACTTTTAACCTTTTTATTAAAGAGCAGTAAGAATAAGAAAAAACTAAGGAATTTAATACTAAATCTTAAAAAAAAGGCTATATTTCTTTAATTATAAAATAAGTTTAATAAAGCACCTTTATTATAGCACTTTAACCTTAAGTAGCTAATATATATTAAGACTAATATATTAAGGTATATAATAACTAGCATTTTATTTTAACTTAATAATAAAGAATAATACTATTTAATAGCCTTTTAGTTTTAAAAGTTTATATTAGTAAAATAAAACTATAATACCTTAAACTAAAAGATATTTATTATTATAAAGTCCTTTAAATACTAGTAATACTATATTAAAGAGGTATTAAATTTAATAAAAGTATTATTAAATTATAATAACTTTTAGTCTTTTATAAAAAAGCTAAAGTTAAATAAGTATTAAGTATAATAGTATATAAAGTTAATATTATTTTACTTTATAATTAAGTATTATATAAGGAAAAGTAACTTTATAAATATACCTTTAAGATAAGCAGATTATTATAAAAAATCCCTTTTAAATACTAATTTACTTTTTAATTTAATAAAGTAATTATAAGTATATAATAAAAAGCCTTTATAAAAAAAAGACCTTTAAGTAAAAGACTAGTTTAAATTTAACTTAAAGTCTTATCTTATAATAATAGTAAAGGTTTATATTTAGTTTATAATAATAGCTACTTAAAATAAGACCTAGATTAATAAAAATATAAAAAAAAGGGTTATAAACTTATTTAAACTAGCTAACTAGGCTAAGGTAATAGTTAATTATAAATAACTTGCCTTTTTATAAAATATAATATATATTAAGGAAGTATATAGTATAAGAGTTATTAATAACCTGCTAGCTTAAATTAAAAAAGTATAAGAATAAGATATAAAAGTAAAAAAGTATATTATATAAATCTTAAAAAAGAAGCTATATAAGAGTAATAAATACTAGAATATAAACTAAAAGGTATTATAATTTATAAGACTAATATATATTTTTTAAAAATATACTACTTTATAAAGAACTTTTAAGGCTATATTATAATAATTTATTAATAGGCTATTTTAGTAAAGAGTAAATATTAACCTTTTTTAAATAGAAATTCTAATAGTATAAAATAAATTAAAAGATCTAGGCTTATATTAAGAAATACTAGATTTATTAAAAGAATATAATTTATAAGTATTAGCCTTATAATAAGCTTAAATCCTTACTAATTCTTAACTGCCTTTAAGAGAAAGTTAGTATAGACTTTATTATAAGTCTTTTAATAATAATATATAAAGAAAAAGAGGTTAATATAATTTTAATAATTATAAACTAATTCTTAAAATATATACTCTTTTTTTTTATATTTATTATAATTAATATTATATAGCTAGCTAAACTCTTTTATAAAAAAGTAAAGCTTTAATATAAACTAATTAAGGGAATTATATTAAATAAGAGAAGTGTTTTTATAAGTAAATTTTAATTAAAATTATACTTTTACTTAAAGATTTACTAATAACTTTTTACTGCTTTTTATTTATAAATTAATAAATAAACTAAAAGAATAAACTAGATATTAAAATATTATTTATAATACTTTATAAGAACTTAATAAATAACCTAGCTAAATCTCTTTTAAAATATATAATAAGTATATAATAATACTAAGAATATAATAACTAAAATAAGCTTATATAAAGTAGTATTTAAATATAATATAGATTTTTATATAAATATTAAGGATAATATTATAAAAAGAAAAGTACTAAGTATATAAGTAAAAGTAAAAAAACTTATATAATTCTATTAATAACTAAAGATCTAATAGTAAATTATAATAAAAAGAATAGTAATTTAATATAATAAAAAGCATTAAAAGCTAATTTTAAAAAAAAAGGACTTAATTAGGTTATTAATAAAGAACCTTAAGCTAAAAGAAAAGAAAAAAAAGCTAGTACTTAAGTTTATTAAGCCTTTTTAAATTTTAAAGAAAATTAAAACTTAAGTATATTAATTAGCTTTACTAAAATAATATAATTATATTTATAATATATTTTATATAAGCCTTTTAAAGCTATAAATAAAAAACCCTTAAAAGGATAAAAAGACTTTATTAATACCTTCTTTTAAAAAGGATAATAAGGAATAAAAAGTTAAAAAGGTTCTTAATAATAAAGTTATTTATAATAAACTTTACTACTTAGTTAAGTAAAAAGAGTAGCTTTTAAAATATAATTAATAAGTAGTTAAAAAAGATATAAAAAATACTATAAGGCTTATTAAAAAGTATTAATAAGCTAAGATAAAAGCTAAATAAAAAATAAAGAAGTTATAAGTAATAAATTAATAAAAACCTTAATAATAAGAATACTTAATAGAAAAGTAATATAATATAAAATTCCTACTTTTTATTATTAACCCTTTAAAGTAATTTTAAAACTAACTGCCTTAAGAATATATAAAAACACTTATAATACCCTTTTAATAACTAGTTAGTACTAGTCTTAAGCCTTAATAAGCTAGTTTAAAAGCAAGGCTTACTAAGTAAAAAAAAGTAATAGCTTTTTTATATTATTTATAATCTTATACTAGCCTTTATATATAGCTAATAATACTACTTACTAGCCTATATAATACCTATTAATAAAAAGTAAATAAAGTTATATATTATATTACTATATATCCTAAGCATTTTAAATATAATTAGTAAATTCCTTATTAAATTCTTAAAAGGCATTAGCTTAATAATATCTTTATAAATTTATAAAAAACTTACTTTATTTTAATAATATAATAAAAAATAAATAAACTAGTAGAATAAAAAGGTCTTATACTTAATTATAAGTAGGTAATAAGTAGTATAAATATCCTTATTAATCTTATTACTTATAAGGCTATAGTTAAAGTAATACTAAGTCTTAATATTATTAAAAGTAATATATAAATTATAGCCTAAGTATATAATATTTTTATAATTTATTTTTAAAAAAAGGAGTTTTATTTTAATATCCTTATTCTTATTTTTATTAAGGTTAGCTATTTTATTATATTAAACTAAAAGATAGTATAGAATTTTAGTATAATTAAATATATTTTTAATTAATATAGCAGCTAGCTTATACTCTTTAAGCTTTATAATAAATATATTTATAAAAGGTTTAAAAAACTTATAAATAGTAAAAGGCATTTACTTAATTATAATAATAATAGTAAGTAAAGTTAGCTAAATTAAAAATATATTTAATAAATTTTTTATTATTATATATAAGTAGTTTTATAGCTAGGTCTTTATTATAGTCTTTAATAATAGCTTAAAAGCATTTTATATATTATAAGTAGTTAATATTAAAAGGTCTTATATACTTTTAATATGCCTTAGTCTTATATAGCTACTTTTTAATAGCCTTTATAATATATATTTAGTAAATAACTGCCTTTAATACTTAAATATGCTTTTTATAATAAATAAAAGTATTTTTAAAAGTAAAAGGGATATTATTTTTATTACTAGCTTTATTACTAGCTTTAGTAATAGTATTATCTTATTAAAATATAAAAATAAAAGTATTTATTTTAGCTAAATATATATTAAATTAGCTAGGTTTAAAATAATAAAGAAAGTCTTATACTACTCTTATACTTAGTAAAAATATTACTTACTTTTTTTATTTTATAAAGCTATTTATAAAGCAGATTATTTAAAAGATATTACTAGTTAAGCAAGTTAATTAATAAGCTATATTATTTTATAAAAGGCTAAGGAAAGTATTAAAAAAAGGGTATAAGAATATTAATAAAAAAAAGGGTATAAAAAGAAAATTTTAAAAATTTAAAAAATATAAAAATTAAATAATAATATATATAATAATAAAAAAAGATAGATTTTTATTAAGCTATAATATATATAAGGCTTATATATATTACTAGGGTTATTTATAAAGGATTATATTATAAATTTACTAAAAAGAAAAGGTTATTTTAATAATAAAGACACTGCCCTTAAAGAGGAGGATAATTATTATAGTAATGCCTATAGAATATATAAGTATACTAAGCTATAAGGGCTTAACCCTGCCTTTACCCTCTTTCTCTTAAGTATATAAAGGCTTTTACCTGCCTTTTAATAATATACCTTAAGTAAAAGTTAATATACTTCTTAATACTTACTTAATAACTACCTTATAATAGTTAATTTAAATAGTATTATTAAGTATTTAAATAATTTATAATATATTTTAAATACTATTTTTTATTTATCTTTTAGTTTAATATAAATAAGATTATAAGCTTTTTTAAGGTTAAGTGCTATAAACTATTTTACTTAAAATAACTAATCTTTAATTTTAATTATTAATAATAAAGGTATAATATTCTTTTTTATAATTTTATTAAGCTTTTAATAGTTAATAATAAGTTATAACTTTTTATTTTTTTTTAATATAAATATTATAAGGTATTTTATTAATAATTTAAATAGTTTAATATATTCTTTTTATAATTAATTATTAATTTATTCTTAAAGTATTTTAAGTTTATTTTAGTTAAAATTATAAATTTTATAAAATATTAAGTTCTTTTTATCTTTTAATTTAATTTTATAGTTTTATTTTATATTTAATAATAACTTTATTTTAAGTTTTTTTTAAAATACTTTTTAAAACTTATAATATTTATAAAATATATTAGCTATTTTATCTTTTAACTTATTATCTTTTACCTTTTTTATTATTATATTAATAAAATATAAGTTTTATAATATTATATTAAGTATTTTTTTAGCCTGTTTTTATAAGCTTTTTTATTAATTATTATAATATTATAATATAATATTTACTTTTTTATTAAATTTAACTTTTTTTATTTATAATATTCTTTTAGCTTTTTCTAGTTCTAGTAGTATTTTTTTAGCTTTTTTAGTTTTTTTATATTTTTTTTATTTTTTTTAATTTTTATATTTTTAATATTTTTATAGCTTTTTTAAGTAGTTATATTATTTTATTATATAATATAATAGCTTTTAGTATTAAGGCTAAGGATATTATAATATCTTATAGCTTATTTTAATTTAGTTATTATTTTTATTTCTTTTTTTTTAATTAAATATAGTTTTACTATTTTATATAGCCTTTTACTTAATTAATTATTAAATTATATATCCTTAACTAATTATATTTTAAAAGAAGATTATACTTTTAAATATTTATAATATTAAACTAAAATAAATTAATAAGCTTATAAAAGTTAATATTAAGGTAATTAGTTTTTTAATTAATTATTCTTTTATTATATAAAAACTTCTATACTTTAATACTTATAACTATATATAAGCATTCTTTTAAATAATTTAATAGCTATAAGTAATTAATTAGCTAAAGTATAATATAGCTTATTATTACTTTATTATTAATATATATAATAACTATATGCCTTTTTAATATTCTTTTTATTAAAAACTTATTCTTTTAAATAAAGTTTATTTTTATTAAGTTAAAATAGTAGTTATTTATTATACTATCTTTTATATTAATATTATTAATATTTATTTATATTTAAATAACTTTTAGTTTATAAATATAATACTTTTTATATTAATAGCAGCCTTGCTTTAATTTAAAGTGCTTTATTAAGTAATGCTCTTACTTAATATTTTATAAATTAAGTGTTTTATTTTAATAATACTTACTTACTTTTATTATATAATTTATAAAATTATACTTATTTTATATAAGCTTTTTATTTACTTTTTTAAAGGCTTATTAATATATATTATAAAAGTTATAATAGTATTTATTATAAAAAGTAAACTTAAATTAGCTATATATTATTTATTACTTTTAGTTATATTAGTTTATAATCTTACTTATAATATAGTCTTAATAAAAAACTTTATTATAGTTATTTTTATTCTTTTTATTATATTTTATAATAAATAAGTCTTATTTTATATTAGCTTTTATAAAAAGAAAATCTAATATTATTAAATTATTTATACTTTAATAGTATTATAATTATTTTTATAATTCTTTATTAATAGCTACTTTTATAAAGATTATTAATATAAGTTCTTTTTTAATTTCTTTATTATATAATATAAGCTTATTTATAGCTTTTTTAGCTATTTTATTAATTAAGGAGTAAAGTAAGATTATATTAAAGATTACTAGTTCTTAATTATTAAAGTAATAATTATAATTATATTTAATATTATTAATATTTTAAAATTTATATCTTTTATAATATTCTTATTTTAATTATTTTATTTTTATAGCTTTTATAATTTTATTAAGTTTAGCTATTTTTTATTATTCTTTTTAAAATATCTTTTAGTTTTTATTTTAAATTTTAAGCTCTTTAGCTTTTATTATATTTAAGTTATAGATTTTATTATTATTATATTTATTATTTAATAATTAAGTAGTAAGAGTATTAAAATACTTTTTATTCTTTAGTTTTTTTAAAAACTATTTTAATTCTTACTTTTTATTAAAATAAATTAAATAATTATTATTATAGTATTTAGTTTAGCTAAGGCTAGTATAGTTTATAATAAGTATTATAATATTAATAGTCTTTTTATCTTATAGTTTTAAAACTAGTAATTATTTCTTATTATTATTCTTCTTTAAGCTATAGTAAAATCTTATAATATATTCTTTTTTTTTATAATTAAAGTATTTAATATTTTATTAATTATGCTTTTTTTAATTAATAGTATTTAAGTTTATTAATTTAGGCTTTTTATTATTATATATTATAATATTATATTTCTTCTTTTAGTTTATAAAGTTTTTTTATTAAAATAGTTTTTAATTATTATATTTTTTTATATTATATTTTTTATATTATTTATATAATTAATTATTAATTTAAATTATCTTTTTTAAAAAGGCTTTAAATAAGTTTAAGAGATTATTTTATATAAGTTTATTCTTTACTTTAGATTTTAATCCTTAATAATATAATACTCTTTTTAAAGTATTATTTATATTAGTTTTAGTGCTAATTTAAATAAATTCTATAATAAACTTTAAGTATAACCTCTTTTATTTAAGTTTAAAAAGCTAGTTCTTAGCTTTTTTTTTTTATTAATAGCTTTAAAAATATTTTTAATTTATTATTTAAAGTATTTATAATTATTATATATTATTATAGTAATTACTTTATATTTACTAACTTTATTAATAGTAGCTTTATAATCTTACTAGTATTATTTAAACTAGTCTTTAATAGCCTTATTAAGTTAAAAAGCAGTAATTTATACTTTTATTTTATTAATTAAGATAGTTATTAAAAAGTACTTAAAGTATATTTTTATATTTTTAAAAAATACTTTAGTTTTTTTTATATCTTTATTATATATAGCTAGTATTAATAGCTTAATAATTTCTTTAGGCTATTTTTTATTATATTAAATTTATATATTATTAATTAATAATACTTATTATTAGTTTAATTAAGCTTTTAAGGTTATAATTATAACTTATTATTAAGCTTATTCTTAATTTACTTATTAAATTAAGGCTTTAAGAGCTATAAGTTATTAAAAAGCTATATTTTTAGCTATATTTTAAGCTATTTACTTAAGATTTATTTATATTAAAGTTATTATATTAACTTATTATTATTACTTTTTTATATAAGTAATACTTTTTTTATACTTTACTATTTAAGGGTTTAAAGTAACTTTTTAAATAAAAGTTATTATTATATAATAAACTAATATCTTTATAATTAATAAAAATAGTCTTTTTTAAAAGATAAACTAAAGGTTTAAGGGTTTATATTAATAAAAAGGTTAGGTTAAATATATTAATAATAACTTATTATATAGCTAGTAATATAAATAGTAAATATCTAGGTTTTAATTTAATTATATTATTATTAATATACTACTTATATAATAATAACTATTTCTTTAAACTATTTAAATAAGTAATATAAATAAATCCTTATATAGCTAGTTATCTTAAATAAATTATCTTAAATTAATATTAATTTATATTAATTTATATTATAACTTAAAAGGAATTACTATTAATATATATTAACTTAATTCTTATTAGTTCTTTAAATTATAAATAATCTAGTTTTACTTATTTTATAAAACTCTTATTATAACCTTAAGTATTAAGTTATAATAGTATAATATAGCTAACTATTACTTTACTATTAATATAAACCTTAATAAAGTATTCTTATAACTGTTTTTTAATAAGAAACTTATCTTATTAGTTTTTTTTAATTTTTATTAAGTTAAGGTATTAATAGTTTAATATACTATTTTTATAAATAATATTATTTAAGTATAAGAGTAATTAATTAACCTTATTATTTTTAATATTATACTTTTTATATTAATAATATCCTTTTTTAAGTACTTGCTAATTAGTTAGTTTATAATATCTTTTAATATTCTTTTAAATTACTTTATGTTTTTTATTAAATTATTATTCTTTAATATAGTTATTAAAATTATATCCTTTATATAAAAGGTTTTAAATTATAATACTTAGTAATTATTATTATTCTTAGTGTTTAATATATAATACTATATTATAAAGTGTAAATTCTTTATATATATATATAAGTAAATTATAAGTATTATACTATTTAATAATCTTTTACTTTAAGTACTATTTATAGTAAAACTTATTACACTTTATAAGGCTATTCTAGTTATAATCTTATATAAAAGGGGTTTCTTATATATCCCTCTTTTATTTAATAAACTATACTAGAGTTATATTAATATCTCTTAAGGTTACTTACCTTTATAACTATTAAATCTTATGCTATTTATTAGCCTTTTAAATAATATAGTCTTTATAATCCTAGACTTTATACTTATTAAGGTTTTCTTTTCTGCATTTTATAATAAATAAGTTATATTTTATATTAGCTTTTATATATAAAAATACTTATAGTATTATATTATTAATACTTTAATAATAGCATAGTCTTTATTTATTTTATAATTCTTTATTAATAGCTATTTTTATAAAGATTACTAATATAAGTCCTTTTTTAATTCTTTTACTATATAATATAAGCTTATTTATAACTTTTTTAACTATTTTATTAATTAAAAGGTTAAGTAAGATTATATTAAAAATTACTAGCTTTTAATTATTAAAGTAATAGCTATAATTATATTTAATATTATTAGTATTTATAATATTATTATTAAGTCTTTAGTTAGTATTATTTACTTTTAATTCTTAAATTATTTCCTTTTTAAGCTAAGAGTTATTAATCTTAAGATTATTAATAAGTTAAGCTATTTTTAAGTTTAAAATACTATTATTTTTAAATTTATTATTATCTAGTAGCTATATAGCTAAAGTATTAAAATATTTCTTATTTCTTAGTTTTTTTAAAAACTATCTTAATCCTTCTTTCTTATTAAAGTAAATCTTATAGTTATTATTATAATATATAGTTTAATTAAGATATTTATAGTTTATAGTAAATGCTATAATATTAATATTTCTTTTTTTTTATAGTTTAAGAATAAGTAATTATTATTTATTATTACTCTTCTTTAATAGGCTTTTATAATACCTTTTAATATATTCTTTTTATTTATAATTATAGTATTTAATATTTTATTAATTCTACTTATAATTAATAGTATTTAAGTTTATTAGTTTAAGGTATTTATTATTTATAAATATAATATCTCTTTTCTTACTTTAGTTAAAATAACTTTTATAATTAAAGTAATAGTTTTTATTATTTAATTTTAACTTTTTTTATTATTTTTTTAACCTTTTAATATACTAGTAGTTATTAATATTAATTACTATTTATAAGTATTTTATAAAGGTCTTTAATTAATTTAGTTTATATAATTTATCTTTAACTTTAATCTTTAAGCTATTATAATATAATACTATTTTAGCTTTTTTTAAATAATTAACTTTAATAAATTGCTAGATAAATTAAATAATATACTTAAATAAAGCGCCTTTTTATTTAATATATAAGAGTTTTTACTTAGCTTTATATATTTTATTAACTAATTTAAAGGTTTTTTTAATTTAATTTATAAAACCTTTAAAGTTTTTAAAAGTAGCTTAAGTCTTTAATTATTAATTAGCTTTAGTATACTTATAATAGTCTTATATAAGTAGCTTAAATTAATCTTTAATAGCTTTAATAAAACAAGTTTTAGTATACTTAATTTTATTATTATTTTTATTAAATATTTTCTTAAATAGTTTAAAGTAGTTATTAAGGTTTATAAAAAATTATTAAATTTTATATAAGCTATTATTAAACTTCTTAAAGTACTAGGCCTTAATAATTTCTTTAAGTTCTTTTTTATATTTTTAATTAAGGTATTTTTTAAAAGCGCTAATAATTTTTTATTAAATTTTAAGTTTTTTTATAAGTTTTTTTATAATAATAAGTTCTTTCTATTTTTAAAAGGCTATTTTAAAAGTGCTTATTTTATTTTTAAATTTAATATTACTATTAAAATATTAAAATATTTACTTTAACTATTACTTTAAAGTAATACTTTTTTATTACTTTACTGCTTATAATTTAAAATAACTTTTAAATAAGAGTTATTAATATATAATAAACTAATATCTTTTTAATTAATAAAAATAGTTTTTTTAAAAGATAAATTTAAAGGTTTAAGGGTTTATATTAATAAAGAGGTTAAGTTAAATATATTAATAGTAACTTATTATATAGCTAGTAATATAAGTAGTAAATATCTAGGTTTTAATTTAATTATATTATTACTAGTATATTAATAACTATTTATTTAAACTATTTAAATAAGTAATATAAATAAGTCTTTATATAGCTAGTTATTTTAATATCCTTAATATACTTAATCCTTAAGTTTATTAAGTTATTCTTAATTTACTTAATAGTTAAGTTTATTAAGTAGTTTTTAATTAGTTAAATAGTTTAATATTTATTTAGTATTATTTACTAAGGGTAGCTTATTATTATAACTATAAGGTTAAGTTATAATAAAGAGCTATAAAAAGAGAAGAAAGGCATTAAGATTAATAATAAGTATATATAGCAGTAATAAAAGAGTAAATTATAATATACTAATTCTTAATAAAGTTATAAAAAGAATATATTCTTTATTAAAGACTAATAGTAAAAGGCAGTAAACTTATTTTATATATAGTATTTAAAATACTTATAATAATATATAATATAAGAATACTATATAAAGTGCAGGGTAATATATAGTACTTTATATATATAATATAAACTATAAAACCTAGTCTTAAAGAGAGGTAGATTTAATAGTATATATATAAAGTATAAGTAATAAGATTACTACTTAATCTTAAATAGTAAAATATAAATAAAAAATAAAGTTAACTTAGTTTTACTAGTATTATAGCTTATTTAATTTTACTAAAATAGTAGTAAGTATTTTAATATAAGGTTAGTTAATTATTAAGAATAAAAGTATATAACTTTAGATTTAAAGTCTTAAGTTATAAAAAATAGCAGATATTACACTTAAGAGAAGTGCTTAATAGAATCTTATATTTTCTAATAAATATAGTTATATATAATTAGATCTTATAGTAAACTAGTCTATCTAGCATATTCCTTATATAATAACTGCGCTAGAGATAAAAGAGCAGTTATAAGCGCAGGCAAATCTTCTAAGACTAAGGATTTAATAGCAGCAGGGCAGAATAGAGTTAAAAGGCAGCCCTAAGTCTAGTGTTAAAAACAAGCTTATAGGCTATATCTAAAGTACTATATATAGTATATAAGGATAGCTTTTATAGCTTTATATAATAGACCTTAGTAAAATAATATTTAAAGGCAGATTAATAGCTAAAGTCCTAAGTCTATAGCCTAGTACTAATATTAAAAGGCTGCTGGTTTTATAAAAACATAAGCATATTATTCTATAGCATATACTAATATAATATTATTAATATAGCTTAACTTTAGCCCTTCTTAAAGATTATTATTACTACTACTTTATAATTAAACTTCTTAACTGCTTAGATTTTTTATTTAAGCTAGGTTGCTTTTTATAAATATTAGCATAATCCTTTAGGCTTTATTAGTTTAGCTATTTACCCTAGGTATAGCACCTTATAAACCACTTAGTAGTATGCTTTATTATTAATTAGCTATAATATAGTATTACTAAAGTAATTATAAAATATCCTAGCTGCCTTATAATTTAATAATATCTAGGTTTAGAGTAGTAGCGATTTAGACCCCTGTCTAGGCGCCCTAGGCTTTTAAATAGCAGAAAATCTAATAGTTATTTAATTCCTTAGAAGTTAAAATTCTGCCTAATTCAGGCCTTGCAGAATGCTAGAATCTGCGCTAAATAGTCTTTAACTATTAATAGACTATTATAAGCCTCTATATGCTTATTTACTAGGCTTAGAACTCTAATAGCTAAGTGCTTTGCCTTAGTAAGGAGAGTAAGCGTTTATCCTAGTGTGAAAGACATTTACTTAAAGGGGGTGTTATAACTAGCTAATATTGCACTAACATAGCGAGATTTTATATATTAAGCAACTGCTGGCTTACACTAGAAAGCCAGTATATGCTGTTATATATACTTATAAATTGTCTGCTATTTAAGCAGCTACTCTTAGTAAACTAGAATAGCCTTCTGTAAATAGCTAAGTAGCCTTATAATAATAATAATAAGGATATAGCCTGTAAATATACTCTAGGGTCTGCATATCCTTTACTTAACTATGCTACTAGGATATAAAGATTTACTAAAGTATTATTATATAACGCCTAGGCTTTAGAGTTAAGACTTAATCTATAAGGCTGTTAAATATGCACTAAAGTTAATACTGCTATAAGTAGTGCTAGTGTATTAGAGTGTTAATAGTAATAAGAAGGCTAGGTATATATAAAATGCCTAGGAACTTTACTGTAAAGATGCCTATACTCTGCTAAGGGAAGCTTTACCTCTGCTTATATTAGGGAAATATTAGGTAGGAGGTTTTAATATTATTCTAGCTTTTTACTATTACTAGTACGCCTAAGGCCTGTGAATTAATCACGAGAACCCGCCTCTACCCTTAAAGCTAGTAGAATAAGTTAAGGACTAGCAGTCTTAGCAGTCTTAATAGACTACTTAATGCTTATTATTCTAGGGGGGCATGCGCTGCTGGCGTATCACTATGTTTAGGTCGCGATAACATCTTAATAATTAGAATCGGCTATATGTCTAATGTCTATAACAGTTGCTGCTTACATTCTATTGCCATTATGCGTTAGCTTCTGTGTAAGCCTACATTCGCTATTTCTATTATAAGCTGCATAGAGAAAGCGACTTGGCCAAAGATGAGTAGCTTTAAAGAAACTCAAATGGTGAAACTAGGACGGTTGAAGGGATGGCTTCATTCGCCACCGCGGCCTGTCCCACCATGGCCACCATCGTCTAGATTTGCCTGCAGAAAGACGGCGGCGAGATCGCGTTGGCGGATAAGACAAGCGCCAGAGGCAGGAAGTGTTCAGTCGCTTCTGAATGCTTTTGTGCCTTATGCTGCCTCTGTTCTTCATGCCATTCTCTGCAGATTGTCTCCCGCTTCCTTGGACATAAAGGGGATATGGTGCCGACCAGTCCCTCAAGGCTGATAAATCATCCTGTCACTGCCATTCCCGCCTGATTGCCTTAACGTTGATGCTTTTGCGCTGGCCTTCTAGTGCTGGCTCTGTTAAAGGAGCCCGCCATCCAGAAGCTAAAGAAGACATGGACATTCAAGAGTCCATTTTCGTGCCTGACGCATTAACTTCTTGTTGCACACTCCCTCCAATGACCTTGAATATCCTTTAAGGTGACCTTGCTGTCGTGATGTAAAAAGATGAACCGAGCCACGTCATCCAGGCTTCCTGAAGTGGTAATCTATATTCGGGAGGTTGATGGCTGGCGGTATGTATATAAACGTCTTGGGGCCACCTGCAGCATGAAGTCGAGACAACGACTGTCCATTTGATGAGCCCCGGTACGCCAAGATGCTGGATGTTCAGAAGACTTCAAGGGGTCGTAGCAGAGAAGGTCGACGTTCGAGGTGTTGAAGGCGGCAATTTTCAGGTCCGGATATCGATCCGGTAGCTGTCCCATTTGAACCCCAATCTAAACCAGCTTTAACCGGATAAGCCAGAACACCAGTAGATTTCTATCATTGTCCAGGCATGCTCTCTGGTCCTTGACGGAAGAGCAACGACGAGACGGAGTAGCATTTCCTCGGCAGCTGCACCACGGGAAATGGATTTCGATGTTTCCCGACGAAGGACACTTGTTGCCTTGTATCAAGTTGTAAGGGGTGGCCGAATGGGCGTAATCAAGGGCGGTACTTAAAGAATCGCAAGTTTACCATCTTATATCCGACTAAAGAAGCTTCTGGCCTCTCTAGCCAAGGAATTTCTAGCGAATCGGTAAGCTGGTTGGACGGACTTGCATGGATTTGAGTGATTGGGCACACTTTGAGCCATCCATGGTTACAAAAGCACGTCGTGCCGTTCTCGGAGAGCAGCTTATTTCGCTTGACGCTGTTCTTCCTGCTCTCAAGGCATATCGAGATAATTCATGCTTGAGAGCCTAGTGTCTCTGGACCGACGTAGGACGAAGTTGATTTGACAGAGGGATCGTTCACAGGCCGTTGGTATCTGGTCGGGTGACTCGGGATAGGAGAAAGTAAAGGGAGAGGAAGTTGAAAGGTTTAAAGAGTTTTTTTCGAATGGCAGTACCTCAGACATGAGTCTAATACGGAAGGTGGTGGCTCGTGACTTGAGACAATCCATTGACGAACGGGAGGGGAAGATTAGAAGTCCCGAGTTGTTCGCATGTACTTTGACCCGCGATGTCACTGCAACGTCGGTTGAAGAGGGTAATTTGTCCACTCAAGGTGGTATCAGGGCTTCTGCATCATGTCCGTCGTGGATGGGCAATTTGCAGTGATGATTTATCCGGAAAACGAGTGGCTCTACACTGATATCTAGTACGCATCAAGCTGTTAACGAGCAGAGGATAAGAGGGTAAGGTAAGGCTGGATGTATCGAAGCGGTGTTGCTGCTACTGGAATAGTACATCTGCTAAAGAAAGCTTGTGCAAGGCTAGCGAATCAGCATTGAAACTTGAACTATCAAATTAAAGACGGTAGGGCTGTACCTCCGTTATTGACCTAGCGTCCAGCATTCTATGAGGTACCTCCCTAGCGCTGATCTAATGCGATCATCTATGGCCCTTATTCCCCTAGAGCGATGCCCTGAATCTATTAAGTTAATCTCTAGCAATTTTAACCTTTTAGCCTTCTCTTGTCCTCTTACTGCTTCTGCTTTTATTTTATTTCCTTAGCTGCCTCTCTCTTAGCTTTATCTTTATATATAAGCTGCTTGTCTATATCTTTAATATGCATTTTTTAATTCTTTTTATCCTCCTCTTCTACTATAAAAGAAGCGCAGGCTATTATTCCTTTATATCTATCTCACTCTTATACTGCTTTTACTATTATCTCCCCTTCTTCTTAAATATCTATTCTGCTTTATGCTAAGATTGTAATAAAGTAAATAAACTTACTAAACCTCTAATTTAATATAATAATTAGTAATTTAAAATCTGCTATAATAAGCTTAATTATAACTTATATAAGCTACCTTATGCTAATATTTATTATACTCTTGCCTATCCTCTCCTATAGTAACCAGGCAGTATTAATATATTATAAAAAGACTAGCGCAGGCTTCTTTTTTAATATCCTTTTAATTATGCTTATTATATCTCTCTTTAAGTGTATTTACTTTCTTCCTTGCTTTTGCTTATAGTAGCTAAGGGCTCTGCTATTTAATAGATTTAGAATATAGCTAATACTTAAGGTAAATAATAAGATCTTTTACTAGCCTAGTATATAATTTAATTTAAGCTTATTAATATAATCCTTAATTATAGTTAGGATATAAATTGCCTTTTTTAAGATTGCCTTAGATTACTAACCTTTATTATTAAATAAAGGTAAAGAGGCTAGACTACTGTTTACTGCTTTAAAGGGTCTCTTTACTTAAAGGCTATATAACTTCTAGTAGTAAAGGTTGCTTAAGCTATAAGTCTTGCTATTAAAAGAACTAGTTACTAAAAGTGTTAAAAAACTAATGCTTTAACTAAATATTAGTAATTTATCCTTTACCTTTTCTTAAGCCTGCTTATTAGTAAGGTTATTATATTTAGCATTTTACCTAGCTTTTATCTTATATATTTTATACTAGTTAAATATATTAGCCTAAATATTAAAGCTATGCTCTTAATCTTATAGATTTTTATTAACTTATAGTCTAGGTTATATAAAGGCTTTTAAATATCTATTCTTATAAGCTAGCTTAAGGGTAATATTATAAAGCTTTTCTAGTTCTTTATAGCTATAAGTAAGATCCTGCTAGTATTTAAGATTTATAGTATCTTCTAGGCTATATATAACTGCTTTTTTAAAATTTAGTATTTAATATATAAATTAGGTAAGAGCGCTATAAAGGAATATCTACTATAAGATATTTTAGCTTATAAAACTAAAGCATAGCTATAAAGCAGGAGCATAATACTAATATAGCAGTTAGCTTTATTTAGTAACTATAAGAGAAAATAAGTACTAAAGTTAGTATAAGGTAATAAGATGCTATAGATATAATTAAGCTTAGGTATACTAGACTAATATTAATAAATCTTATAGTTAATATATAATAATAGACATGTCTTTTAATAATATTATTTAATTTACTATATTATTATATTTATTTATATTTAAATAGTTAAAGCTTTAGGAATTTAATTTAATACCTTATATAAAGCTAGTGGTTATTAGTATATAAGCACTATAATATATTACTACTAATTAGCGTTAAGAACTAATAGTAGGATACTATTATAAGAGGACTAGAGTAAGAGCTATAATATATGCAATAGGCATGTTTATATAGACTATTATAAGTATAATAGTAAAGATATTTAATCTTTTAACTAGTTTTATTTTTACTATTTAATTATGCCTTTATAATATAAAGCTATTAGTGTAATTACAGCCCTTAAGTCACGCCTTATACGCTCTGCACTATATATAAGAGAGGCTCCTAGCCCCCTGACTTTCTTATTATATTTAGTAAAGGAAAACCTAGCATATATAACTAACAGTTAAAGTATATATATATAAAGCGCGCCTAAAAAGACAGTCTATAGAGTTTCTAAGAAACGATGGCTTTATAATTATATAAATTGATATTTATACTCTTTTTATCTTCTTGTTCTTAATTAGTACTGCCGAGGACGCGGCTAATCGCAGTGAGAGAGAAGGGCAAAAGTCATTAAACTACAGCCCAAACAACTCCCATTCACTCGTTTCCGCTGGTTCACTGTTACTTCTTTTGCCGAGTAAGTAGTACTTACCTTATCTAGTGTCTCTTATATAACATGATTATAACCTGTGTCTGTTTTCACTCTTGATACAGGGAATAGGTGCTAATTGTTGCTTCTTAGGATCGCCAAGACTGCCCTCTTACATATTACTATAATTAAGAGTGGCCTCTTTAATATTGTTTATTACGGATTTAATCGTTATTAAGTCAGTAAGTCTAAAGCCAATTGTCGTCTTTATACCTAGGCGTCTCCTAAGCTATATATATATATAGCAGCTAACTGTTATATCTAGGAACTCTTTAGTCCTTATACCTATATTATAATTCTATAAAAAACCCACTAAGCTAGACTATTATTCCCTAGGGCTTTAGCAACCTTAAGGCTTTTAGAATTTTAAAGCAGTAGGTCTAGTAAAGTAACTTCTTGTAAATGCTGCCTTACTTTAATATCCTATCTTAGGCTTAACTTCTCCGCCTCTATTTCTATATTAATTCTCTCTTAAAAGCCTTACCTATTATATTAATCTTCTTTTTTATCTTTCCTATACTCCTATAGCTGCTTTAGCAGGCATACTAAGCTTCTTATACTGCTATTGCCCTTATTAGCTTACCTCTAGCTTAACAGCCTAATACTAGCTAGCAGCACTCCTCCTATTACCCTTAAATAAATTCGCCTGCTAGTTACTTTACCTATTGCCCTTTTATTACCCTCTTCTTAAACTCTAGCGTAAGTTAGGTGACTTATTTATATAAGTAAATAGCTCTTCTGCCTTTCCTTTTCTTAAACTCTTCTTCTCCTTTATATATACTCCTGTATAAGATTCTTAGCTTTATAAGTGCCTGCATATATAACCTTTACTATTTCCTTTTCTGCCTCTGCCTATTCTTAATATTAAGATTATTTCTTTATAAAGTCTTATCTATTTTAAGGCATTATTAGTTACTAGATCTTATCTTAATTATTCTAGTTAACTTAATAGTCTGTTAATTTAATTATATTATTGCCTCTTCTAGCTAGTAATACTAATCTTTAACAGTTTTATTAAAAGAGAATAGCATTATAATGCCTGTAGTAAGCACTAAGGCAAACTATAAGACCTATAAGGCTTAAGCTTATATAGTTTACGCTATTATTACTACTTATCCTAAGGTTAAATAGAACTATAAAGGTATATAGTGTTTCTCTCTTCTTCCCTTATTACAGCACTCTTAATCCGCCTCTTGTTAACCTACCCACCCTATCTTATAATTGCATTACTGCTATCTAGAGAGCCTTCTCTTACTGCTCTTTATTATATTATTTTATTAGGATAAAGGTTAACTCTTTATCCTAGAAATTACTGCCTGCTATAGATTTAATATAAGTAAGCATGCTTTAAATTACTAATTCTATTACCTTAGGGCATAGGCTGTTATTATTTATAAGGGTTATAAAAAGGGATTTAATATAAAAGATATAATTCTAGATAAAGACCTCCTAGTTACTTAAAAAGCTATAGAAAAGAATAGTATGCCTTAAACTTTAACTCTTTACTTTAAGCCTATATAATACCTTTTTTATCTCTTATATTTACTAATTTCCCCTTTATCCTTACTATTTCTATTAAGTATCTGCTGTTTATAAGATATTAAAACTAGGCAGTGTCCTAATTATAAAGCTAACCCTTATCTTAATAAATATTACTAAATACTTTAAAGAGTTTATACTAAATAGCATAGGTTTCTAGTTCTATAGTATTAAGAAAGATGCTAACACCCTCTGCAAAGTTAAAAGCAAGGGCAGTAATATTACTAAATGCCTTAATCTTGGCTCTAGCTGCAGCAGTAGCAGCATTATATCTACCCTGTTTAAGCTAACCGCCTTCTGCTTAACAGGCAGCCGCACTAGCTTTAGCACTAGTTATAAGCAGGCTTGCAAGATAGACATAATTACGCGCTCTAAGTCTAATAATAAAGATAATAATAATAATATCCTTAGCGGCTATAACTAGAGTAAGCATAAGGATATGCTAATTAAAAAGCCTAAGACTAAAGGAGCCTTCTTAGGCTAGAGGACTAGGACTCTCTCTTAATAAGCTACTGCTAAGGCTAATGCTATAATCACTAAAATCTCTATGCTGCTTAATAACAGTAACTCTTAGCCTAAGATAGAGGTTTCTGCCGGCCAGCTTATAGTTAGCGCCTCCTTTACCTTATAGGACGCGTCTCCTAAGCTGTCTTATAACCCCTTTAGCACTAGACTAATTATTAGCATAAATACTAGACCCCTAGCAATGGCTAGCTACTAGTCTATTACTTATTATGCCTCTAGCTCTAGTTTACAGGCTTTCTCTAGGTTAGTTTATAATAATCTAGGTGATGGCGAGATTTAGGGGGAGTGTAATAAGGAGGAGACTCTCTCTATCTACACTCTCTCTATCTTACTATAAGCACTGCTCGGAATTTCGCTTGCGAAGAATTCCTCTTAGAAAACAAGATAAATAAAAAAAAATCCTAAAATTATACAGTAATAAAAATAAAGAAGGGACGGATATAGTGATCTACTTTTATCACAAATATAGTGGTTATTCAAGCAGGGACAGATATCGAGGTCATCAGCACGCATGCACGGCGTTAGAGGAGGAAACGAAAAATATTGCTCTTATTAACTTTCTGTAATTTCATTTCTTTTTCCAACCCCTAGAACTTACCCCTTATTTCCTTAAGTATACACATAAGCTGTCAGTGGATACGGTGGCTTAGAATGCCGTCCCTCTAAAAAGGGTAATTTAGCATTGTACAGGTTTCCTTTTTTTAGCGTAAGAGGCTTAGCTATACCATCACGTGCTTACTCGCCAGCCCCTCAGTACCTTACAGTGCCTAGAGTACCTACAGCACACAGCCGTTACAGCAGCTGTGTGTGTTGCGAATTGATTTCCGGTGCCTTCCGACCGTGCAGTTAATCAACCCAACCGCCTCACACACATCGCAATTAACCTTACATTACAGCACGCGCTCTATTACCCTATAATACAGCTAATTAACTGTAATGCAGCTGATTGAATGCGATGCGGCTGATTAACTGTGATGCAGCTGATTAACTGTGATGCAGCTGATTAACTGTAATGTAGCTGATTAACCGCGATATAGCTGATTAACTGTAATGTAGCTGATTGTGATGCAGCTGATTGACTGTGATATAGCTGATTGTATAATGTGGTTAACTGTAATGTGGTTAATCGCGATATGTGTGGTTAATTGACCAGTCAGAAGGCACTAAAAATCTAGTCGGAAGGCACTGGAAATTAATTTGCAACACACACAGCTGCTGTAACGGCTGTGTGCTGTAGGTACTCTAGGTACTGTAAGGTACTGAGGGGCTGGCGAGCAAGCACGTGATAGTACAGGTTTCCTCTCACGCTAAAAAAAGGAAACCTGTACATTGTACAGCTTTCCCTCAGCCACAGGATCCACTGACAGCTTGTCGCAACACTCTTCTTACAGACACATCTGCCCCTTTTTATAACTATTTACATTTGCTTTTATCTTGGTCCCGGTCTCATTATCTTATCTACTCCCCGTTTTTAAAGAGAGCAATCAGTGAGACAGATTGAACTGAAAGCATCAAGTTTTCCTCTGCAGTGCTCACTTATCCAGGGGGAGGAGGCCTCAAAGAAAAGTTGGCGAGGGGAATCGAGAGGAAAGGACTCGGTTACTTGATCTTTTACACACAGTATTCTACGCCCAGCTGTCGAAATCAAAACAAGGTTACGCATGGAAGAGTCACTCGTACAATCGTCTTGTGTGTGTGTGTGTGCTCGTGATACTGTCCCAGAATCGCCGACTCGCAGAGCAGTCTCATACTCTGTTTGGACAAAGAAAAGAAAAAGACAAATAAAGAGAAGTGCATGAGAAATCAATGTGGGGGTGAACTTTTGCGTTGGCCAGAGGGTCTCAAAAACTTGTTCAGTTTAATGTAGCAGAAGGGGGGGCCCCCCGGATCTCGAGCCCCCCATGATGCCAATAACCGCCAAGTCCAACACATCATGGGAGGAACAGTAGTTCAACTCTCTCTATATCTAGATGAACAAGCAAAAAGAGCATAAGAAAGAAAAACATACAACAGCCGGTGTTCGCCAGTGGTCGCCCACCTGACTACTAATCTGCCGGTTATTGGCTTATCTATACGGGAGCAGACAGGGAACGCATAATAGTTATTACACTTGCTCAAGCTTCTGCCAACTTTCGCCCTCCGTCGCCTGCTAGAGCGGGTGGCCGTTTCCCACGGAGCGGCTAGGCCTTTATTTACTCCACTAGCCGCTATTACGGCTCACCGGCCCTGGAGACAGGAGGCCAAACCCGCCGTTAAGCAAGACGGCAGGGCTCGAGTTAATGCTCTAGTCGGCTTTTAAAAAGGGAGCCATGTCCCTTATAAATGGACTTGTTAAAAAGTTAGCTGCTGAAGCTGCGAACCCTAAAGGAGATGTCGATAAGCTAGCGCTTGATATGAAGCGCAAATTTGAGAGTATAGAGAAAGCCAAGGTGAAGGGGGGTAGCTAGCGTCGTCTGCTCTGATAACCGCTTTACGCTACTGTTGGAGGCCACTAAGAGCAATAATCGTGCTGCCGGCGCCTTGTATCTTAAGGGACTCTATGACGCTAAGGCGAAAAATAATGGGGAGAGAGATGCTAGCTATTAGAAGATATTTCTTGACCTGATTCTTGAGCAGGGGGATATTATAGCGGCTGCCTCTGAGGCTAATGCAGAGAACACTACTTTGGACGTGGCGCTGCTTCTGCATGCTACTATGGTCGGCTTGGGTGTATTGGAGAAGCACTTTGTTGAGGCGCGGGCTGATTGCGCTTGTCACGGATCACGTGCCGCCGCACCTGACCTGGACCATACTGGTCCTGACACTTGCGCCCACGCTTTGGTAGCTAGCTTAGTTTCTGCATCTCACTTTCATTCATCGCATTTACACTTCGTTGTTCATCACGACACCTGAGTCCAGTGCCCTGATTGTTTGTTTCGATCACTACGTTCTCTGATATGGTAGCAATTGCTTGAGCGATACTGATATTTCTACGGATCTTCGATCGTGGAAATTTCGGTACGACAGCTCCGTTGCGACGTCAGCCCCCGACTCGCCCGAAACAGATTTATCACCGCGCAGTCAGCACGCTTACGCGTCCCCGCTTGAGACAAGGGTCACCCCGGTCGACCCTATTGTCTCGCGATCTCGTGGGGCGTGGAATCCTCGGATTCTATGCCCTATGACAAACGGTAGTCTTCCTCGGAAGTGCTGTTGAGCTATTCCAGCTCCCCCGGTGTCTACGCTGACTACAACACCGGTTACGACTCCTTCGGCAATCGTCCTGCTCTATGCCTAGCCGCCGAAGAGGCACCCAGCCCTCTTCCAACCGCAAGCCTCTCAGAGCCGCCAACGGACGCTTTATTTCCAAGAAAGAAGCCGCTCGCCTCAAAGCCCTCCGCCAGGCCAATCTCGTGGAATCACCGACTGTCTCTCACGAGCCCCCCGCGTCGGCTTCACGATCAACGCATTCCACGCGTTCGACTTCGCTCCTTCCTCGCTTATCCCGCTCGCCTGCCTCCGCAGACGCAAGCGCTCTTGCCACCCCGGTTCTGGCAAATCTCGACCCACCTCACCTGGACACAGCGCCTGCCCAGTCAGATCCAGCGCTGCCTGCAGAGGAAACCCTGCCTGCCGCATCGGGGCATCGGACTGCATCAGCGTCATCATCAGCGTCAACAAGCGACTTGGCGAACTCTATCTCGAGTTTGCACCTGACCCCTGAACAGCCATCGGTGACCGCCCCGGCTACAGTGGTTCGTCTGCCCCCCAGCCAGTTGGGAACACGACCGCTCCAGACACGCCGTTTGCAAACCGCCCGTCGCTCAGGAGCTGCTTTTCGTCAATCAGCCCAGTTCCTGAACGGTTTGGTCCGAGACATACTGAGACGCCAAGCCGAGGACGTTCCAGCGGAGTCCCCCAGCCTTCATACTCGCAGATCGCGCACCTCCGCCAACCTATCCGTGATCGGATCCCCTGCCAATTCCTACGTGGGTGCCTTTCATCCCACCAGGGAGACGCCTCCAGAAGTCCCAACCCCTTCAGCTCGGACGACCCATTCCCGTGTTGATTCCCCAGTGGGCCTATCCCCTTTCTCAACTCGGACGATCCATTCCCGTGTTGATTTCACCATGCCTCGCCGTAGTGGCAAACAACCGGCGCATGTCGCCAGTCCCTCTCCAGGAGAGGACCCAGGCCCGTTCTCCGCCGGACAGGTGCCCCAGTACATGGGTACCAGATCCGCAGGAGCGGCCTACACCCCGATCGTGAACCTCCCAGGAGCCCACGAAGAGGACCCGGGAGAGGGCCCTGCACCAGCGGCCGACCTCTTTGATTCGAACGCCCCATATACAGCGTACGATTTTGGAAAGGACGCCGCCTTCCTACTGTTCGCCCAGGACGAGATCGATGCTGGCCATTTCGTGCACCTCAAGCCCTTCCTCTCGCAAGCAGCCTTGTCGGCCGCTAGGGCTGTTTCACGCATGACTAGCGACAAGGACCGTCAAGTCTGGGACGCAGCCTTCACCAGGGACCTCCATAATCGATTGTCGCCTCTGAACCAGGCGGCTCGATTCGCCGAAGTGGTTCGTCGCTTCATGGAGGACCCAGTGGTGGAAGCCAGCGCCTCGCGGACTCCTCCCGCGCCCACCCCCCCGGCTCCATCTCCCAGCCCCAGCTCGGCCAGACGGCCTGAATCTCCAACGCGTCCCGCGGAAAATCCGGCGCCAGTGTGGCCGTGGCCGCCGTACGGCCAATACACCGGTACCACCTACCCGCCCTTCTACCTGCATCCGCAATACGGATACCCTGGGCTGCACGCGCCGCCTCCCGCCCCTCACCAGGACCCTTACGGACCCCCCGCGCCAACTCCTCCCGCGCCGGCGCCTACAGGACCATATACTGGAGACGACGTGAGACGCCAACCCCGATTTGGTGATTCTGGCGGATTCCGGCCGCGGTCATGGAACGACCCGGTGGGGGATCCCGACGACCATTCGGCTCGCCGACGATTGGGCTACGGTGACACCCGCACCAGGTCGTCTCGCGACCCAGGGGACTATCCTCGGACGTCTTACAACAACCTCCCAGTCTCGACCTTTGCCTTGGACACCACGAAGACACCTATCCGGGCGTATATCAGCACACTCCAATTCCTCCGGAAGAAACACGGTGACTCAGCCATCTTGGAACGCCTTGTCCCTGGTCTGATGAGTGCACCGACTTCTAATGGCGCCGAATGGTTCCAATCTCTGGACGCCCGATCCAAGGAGCTCCTCATCGATGACCTCGACCTGTGGATCACCATGCTGGACCAGCGATTCCGGGATGACAGAGGAGCAATTCTTGTCAAGGCGGACGAACTCAAACACTCGTTCGCAGCGGAGGACTCTCTTCCTCTCCAGACCTACATGGACCGCAAGATCGCCTACTACACCGAGGCAGGAGATGTCGATGAAGACACCGTGGCTCGTCGCCTGGTGATGGACGCCGACCCAGCCCTGGCTAAACTGGTGGATGTCAACAGTGGCCGAAATACCATCACCGACGTTCGACGACAGCTGACCATGCGTGAGTTCGCCGCACGACGGGACTGGAAGCTGGCTCATGAGCAATCTGTGGTCACGGCCAATCAGATCAGCCAACTCACCAGGCAAATGAAAGAGCTGCGCGACTCAGCTTACAACTCTCGCAATCGCCGATCTGACGCAGGCCGTGGCGACAAAGGTTACAACAACGACGAGGACAATCGGCCGCGCAACCGCGACAAGGACAACCGGCGCGACAACCGGGACAACCGTGGTAATCAGAATAATCGCGGCGACTCTCATGCGGGAAACAAGTCTGGACGCCAGGACGACAAGTACCGCGACTCTCGTACGGGAAATGCCAAGTCTGGACAGGACCGCCCCCGCCCCCGTTCAGACCAGAAGGATGGCTTCAAGATCAACCAACCTGCCCAGCCGACTGCCGTCAAGGCCTTCCCAACAACCGTGTCCTTTGCTGAGACCACAGACAATCCGCCCCAGGACCCAATGGACCTTGACGATAACCGCTCTGCAGGTTCCGCCGCCGACTCCGACGATGGCTCTATGCAATCCGGCTTTTCCGCTGGGAGCTCGTCAAACTAACCCGGCGATCGCATACTGGGATTGCGTCGCCGTCTGATACGCCACCCCAGACCACTCACATTTTTGTTACTCAACCAGAAGTTGCTGATGCTACTAATTCTTCTAATGTTGCTCAGCAGACTACAGATCCGAAACGACCGAAAAAACAGAAGACTCCTCTACCGCAAAGACAGAAGACTCCTCTGCCAGAAAAACAGAAAAAACCCTCCCTAAAAAAGCAGAAAAAACCACCACCGCATGCGACGCCGGTGGAGAAGATCTCGGGCCTTGCCCAGCAAATTGAATTTGAACTACAGTCTTTTACACAGCTTCGCGCTGTCCATTACTCGCCCGTCGGCCGCTGTAGCGAGCTGGTAGTGGACACCGGTTCCCCTATATCCTTAGTCGACCGATCATACCTATCAACCTTCTTCCCCGAGGCCGAGGAACACGCCGTTCGTCATCCTGTGGACATTCATGGCATCGGCGGTAGTTCCCCTCGGGCAACTACTGCAACCAAGCTCCAACTCCATTTTCGGGCTGCGAATGGCGCAGCCGTGGACCTCAAAGTCATGTGTTTCATCGTCGACTCCCTCAGCTGCGGTATGCTGGTGGGCAATCCATTCCTTCGAACACACCGTCTTCACATCCTCTGGGGAGAAGGCACCGGCCACGACCACCTTGATGCAGGTAGGGGCAGACTGATTCCCGTCTCGTGCCTCTCGAACGCAGCACCTCTCGCCAAGGACCTTGTCGTCAGGGCAGCTCGTTCGGTGACAATCGACCCGGGACAAGGCTTCAATATCCCTGTCAAGCACGGCAGCCTTCCCATCTGTGCCGACGGATATTACCTCACCCCCTCCATCTGCACCGACCGTCTGCGTCACGCCTACGCCTGCTTGCCTCACGCACTGGTGACCGGTAACGAAGCCCGGCTCCCGATTTCGAACCTTGGCCCGGTCCCTATTCGTATTCACAAGGGCATGTTCCTCGGCACCCTCAAACCGGTGGCGGTTACCACACAGAAGTCGGTGTTCCAAACCAGCACATCCGCGGCCATCCAGCTGTCTGACCTGCTTGGACCCGACGTGGAAGAGGAACCGGAACACCCTGACTTCCCGGATGGATACCCTTTTCACATCCCGGACCCGGCGGAGCCAGACGTGGAAGTGGGCGAAGCGGACATCGACCCCGATTTCAAACTTGTGGATGACGTCCGCAGCTTGCTCCACAAGCACAAACGCCTCTTCCGGCCCGGAGTCGGCCGTTTCAACGATGGTGTGGAAATGCCCATCAACTTCAAGCCAGGCGTCGACACCTCCGATCTCCTGCAGAGACCTTTCGGTCTGTCACGGCGCGACAAGCAAGCCATGGATGGGCTGCTTGACTCACTCAAGGAGGATGGCGTCGTTGAGGACGTCCCCTTCGGTGAGCCCAGTCCAGTCGCTTCCCCAGCGTTTGTGGTTTGGCGAAACGGTAAGCCACGGTTGGTTGTCGACATGCGCCGACTCAATGCCAAGTTGGAGCTGGACGCATACCCGCTGCCACGCCAGGACGACATTCTTGACCACCTGCAGGGCAGCACCATCTTCTCTCTGCTTGATCTTACCAAGGGCTTCTTTCAACAGCCTATCGCCAAGGAAGACAGATGGAAGACCGCCTTCGTTACCCCTCACCGCGGACACGAGCAACTTACGGTCAGCACCATCGGACTGGCGGTTAGCCCGGCTTTCTTTCAACGACGGATGGAGACAATGTTCCGACAGTACTTGTGGAAGTTCGTGTTGGTGTACATCGACGACATTATTGTCTATTCCAAGACAGCGGAAGACCACGTCAAACACCTAGACATCATCCTTGCAATCCTTGCCAACTCAGGTTGCACCATGTCCCTCAAAAAGTGTCACTTCGCCCAAGCCGGTCTGCAGGCTCTGGGACACTACGTATCCCGACTGGGACTCAGCACTCTGAAAGAAAAAACCGACGCAATCCGCAACCTGGCTCTTCCCAAAAATCTGCGGGACCTGGAATCTGGACTCGGCATCATGGGCTACTACAGGCGCTTTATAGACCACTATGCACATCATGCCGAGCCCCTGCAAAAATTGAAGGCCATTGGTTTCCGCCGTGCACCGCCGGCGCACCCTGCTCGGACAGCCTACGCCACCAAGACGCCGTTGCCTCTCCTTGAAAAGCCGGACAAAATGGACACTCCTGAGAGGCAAGCCAAGGAAGACGAACGCGTGACAAAGGTAAACCAGCAGCGACAAGACCTGTGGACTCAAGCGATGGCAGCCTGGGAGACCCTGAAGGACAAACTTTGCTCATCCGTGGACCTGGCGTACCCAGACTACACCTTGCCCTTCGAACTCCACGTGGACGGAAGCAAACAAAGGGGATTTGGCGCCGCGCTGCATCAACTGCAGGACGGAATCCTGAGACCTATCCTCTTCCTTTCCAAGTCACTGACGAGTGCCGAACGCAACTATGGAGCCACCGAACTTGAGACGGCAGCTCTTGTGTGGGCGTTGCAGAAGCTCCAACACATCCTGGACCACGCTCACATTGATGTCATCACCGACCACACGGCTATCCGGGATTGCTTCCAGAGTGTGGGATCTGGCCGTCCCAAAGGCAAGTATCGCCTGGTGAACTGGCGGCTGTTCCTCGAAAAGTGGAAGCCCCAAATCTCTATCATCCACCGGGCGGGTAAAAAACACGTCAACGCCGACGCGCTTTCCCGCCTCCCGTGTGAAGGAGACCCTCAGCCGGACACCGTGCGGGAAGAAGAGCAGGACGAGCCCATCCGCAAGATGATACTTGTGGTAACTCGCGCTCAGGCTAAAGCTGCGGAGGCCGACGCCACGGAGCCTTCGCATCCGATCGTGGACCTTGCCACGGATCCTATGCCCACGCCCTCTTCTCCCAAACCCTTGGTGCAGACAACGAATCAGACGAATCAGCAGACGACCACGCCTCGGGTGCAGCCTGATCCGCCGAGAACGTCGACCCCGGCTCCGACAACAGTCCCAACTGCCCCACGCCCCTCGACGCCAGTGGACGGAGCCGACGCCCCCCGCCCCTCGACACCAGTGGACGGAGCCATCGACCTCGCCAGCCGATTGGCGGAACCATCGTCCACGCCTGTCCAGGGAGGTTCAGAGACCCCAGACGTACACCCTGCCCTCTTTCTCGACGAGGCATTCAGAAGTCGTGTTGCTTCCGAACTCAGCAGGGACCCCACCTTCCGCCGCATCCACAAGACCATTCGAGAGCAAATGGCAGAAGGGGGACCCGCGAAATTGCTCCATTTTAAGCTACATCGCCCGACTGGCCTGCTGTACTATACCGCTGATGATCGACAGCGGCTGTGTGTCCCTCGATCCATGATCCCCGAAGTCCTGAAGCTCTTCCACGACAATCAAGCTCACTTGGGACCACATCGAGCCTTCTGCATGCTTCGCGAAGCGCTGTTTTTCCACGCGATGCGCAGGGAGTTGGACGACTACATCAAGAAGTGCCCCGAGTGCCAGAAAGCTAAGCCCAGACGAAGTCCGCCCTTTGGCGACTTGCAACCGGTCGACACCCCCAGGACTTCCCTGTCGACACTATGCCTCGACTTTATCACTGGCCTGCCCATCTCCAGTGACGGCTTTGACGCGGTGTTACTTGTCACAGACAAGTTCACCAAGTTCGTCAAATACCTCTTGGGTCGCGAAGACTGGTCGGCAAAGGACTGGGCTCAAGCCTATCTCAAACAGGTCTATCCAGATTGGGGCATGCCGCACATCTTCATACATGACGTGGACCCTAAGCTTATATCGCATCTCTGGCAATCCTTATGCGCAGCGGCTGGCGTCCTTTCCCACACCAGCGCCGCATACCACCAACAAGCCAACGGGCAGTCAGAGAGGACGATTCAGACCATAGTCCATGGTCTCCGAACGGTAATCGGCGCCAAATACGATCAAGGCCACTGGCCAGAGCTGCTCCCCCACGTTGTTCACGCGACCAACTCCGCCCTCCACTCGACGACTACGTACACGCCTTTCCAACTACTGTACGGAGTATCAGCCGCTCATTTCCTGCGCCACACGAATGCCACCCTCGAACCCTTTGCGGCCTCGCACAAGGATCTGCATCGCGAGGCTTGGGATGCGGTGCAATTGTCGGTGACCCGCATGAAAACCTACTACGACAAAAAGCATCAGACACCCCCCGACCTGTCAGTGGGAGATCTGGTCTACGTTAAGCTGGCCAAGCAAGGTGAAGATGGTTATCATTTCCAGAATCAGACCAAGCTGTCCCACCGTCGAGCCGGACCATTCCTGATCCTCGAAAAGAAAAGTCCACTGAGGTACAAGCTTCAACTGCCCTCATACCTCAGATGGAAGGACGAATTCAGCATCGAGCACCTCGAACCCGTTATGCCGCACACACGACCAGCCGAGCCGCCCGGACCCCTGCGAACAGACGGTCATGAGAAATACATTATTGACGAGATCGTCAATCGACGCACCCGGAATGGCATCGTTGAGTATGAGGTACGCTGGCTTGGCTACCCAGACACTACGTGGGAACCTCGCGCAACCTTGGCAGTGGACGTGCCACGAATGCTGCAGCAGTTCGAAAACGCCTCTTAGCCCGGTTTGCCTCCTTTTGGAACCTCGTGGAATTTTGGGACCTTTACTATTCTAGTTATCTTATCAACACCCACGTCTACCCGACGCTTAGGGCTGCCGGCCCTATCCACTTGGACCAGGCATTCTACCGCTTGGACTAGGGGGATGAAAATTTTTCAGGACCCACCTTTACCCCTCACGCACAACCTTTAGCACGCCACTACGTCTGACCCTGTTTGCCTCCTTCCTTCCTCACACACCCTCACATCCTCAGCCACAGTGACCCCCCGCCAGCGATACAACCCAGATACTTCCTTGCGGACACCCCCTGACTTCGCTGGCAGTACTCTTGGTACTCCACGGCTTCGACACCTCGGCCGCTCGCCCACCATGGACACCTGGGGTACCTCTGCTACCGAGGACACTTGGGGTACCTCCGCTGCGGCAGACACCTGGGATACCTCCGAACCCACGGAATGGGATGCCAACGAACCAGCGGGATGGCCCGACCAGGCGCCGGACGAATCAACTGCGGAGACCAAGGACGAGACTTCTGACGCAGTCCCACACACGCAGACGGTGGCAGATGCGGACTACGGTAACGTGGGCGAGGGAGATGTCAACTTTAAACCCAGCAGGACCCATGCCTCCGGCGTCCAGCACGGTTTGATCTCTCTGGACGGCAAGCTCCTTTCGGGTTACCATCTGGACCACCTGCGACGAGTCTCCCAAAGCGTTGCTCCGGGACTTCATACCAGCGTCCAGGTTACCATCAACCCAAACTCCCCAACCGCCCTCACCATCTATTTCAAGCTCCGCCATGGCCCGGAGTTCACTCCTATCGCTATTTGTACCATCCCGGTGGCCGACCTGCCTGACCGGATCACGGCAGACGAGTTTCGGGTGGACGCTGACTTTGTTGAACGACACTTCTCAGAGCATTTTGCCGCACCCACCCTGCTTCCTGGGGAGGCAGATGCTCGGTACCATGCGCACTTCAACAGCCTGGCTCCAGACGCACCCCTCTGGGAATTCATGTCCTCCACCGGCACCGACATGATTCGCATTAACCTGGAGACAAATAGCACACATGTGACTACGCTGTTCCCATCCCACTTCTGGAATCGACTGGAGTCCTTCCCGATGGACGCACGTCGCATCGCCTGGACTGTCCGTTACATGCTCTCTCGCATGTCGCCTACGGTCGGCACCTCCTGGGGATTCTTCTTTCCAGCTCAAGGGACGAACTGGCATCTTCGCTGGGACCCTTTGATGTCCCTGGACCTGCGCCGAAGCCCCTACATGGACATTGCCAAATTCTGCCGCAAGGGTGCAGTGGACGATCTGGGATACAAGAACGTCAATCTGGACGACGTTGAGCGCACTGAGGAGAGGGCATCTCCTGCGGTCAACCTTTTCACGTCACGCCATGAGCGAACAGTGGCCCTGATTGCATCGGCCGCTGATGAAGCTCGATGGACAAGGCTCAACGCTGAGAAATGCGAACAGACCAAATTGACGGCTTGGATGCTGCCCATGCCGGACTCGGAATGGAAGCCTCAACCAGATGACGAGACCATCTACGGTATCAAAGCCACTGGCGCCCCGACACAATTTCTGGTCTCCGTGCCTCTTAAAGCCGTCGACAACCGAGATGTGCTGCCAGACGTGGGCACCCGCGTTCGCATCTATACCCCTCTGCCGCAAGAATTCCATGTGTTGCCAGCCAGGCCTTTGACGGTGACACAGGTGGACTCGATGACCCGAGCGCTTTGTCAAGCCTTGAGCCTCGCAGAGAACAAGGCCTACAACTGCCGCCGCGCTGAAGAACTGAAGAGAGCTGCGAGCCAGGCAAGCCAGGATGACGACTACAGCGACCCAGAGGAAGAGGAACTTGAATCGCTGGACGACATTGCCACCTCTGCCTATCTCCAAGCCGCAGCCCCCAAGGTCTTGAGCTACGTGGCAGCCTTCTCCGAAGAAGCAGACGCGGTCCTGCCTGACGCAGAAGAATCGGTCAAACGATACTTCGACGCCCTGAAGACCGCCCACACGCTCCGCAAGACTGACGACGAGAAAGACGTGGACCACCAACGACGCATTCATTCATGGATGAGCAAACAGACCGTGGTCTGCCGCACAACCCTTGACCAGAAACGTGGCCAACCACTGCCAGGCCTTCGTATTCCCCTTCCCTCAGGAACTCTGGCTGATGTGGCTATCTTCGTCGTCTCCGCTCCATCTCAACCAAACTGGCCGTACGGTTTCCGGCAACCACCCTTGACGATCGACGTCAGACAAAAGTCTTTCCCAGCCAACCTGTCGGCTTACTGGCAAAATTTGGCAGCCGCTGCGGGAAAGACAATGGTTCGGATTGACTACGACGTGGACGACAAGACATGCATGTTGGAATGTGCAGCCGTCGCAGAACTCAATGCCCTGGCTGAGGAATCGGAAGCAACTGCTTGGTGGAATCATCTGGTTTCTTTCAGCCCCCACGTGACGCCGCCTGCCTACGACCTTACACAAAGGTTCACCGGCCTTGGCGATGCCATCGATTCCGGACTGTTCAAGGGCCAACACGCAGAGGCAGTGGAATGTCTCCGTCGCGCACGAATGGGTCGAGCCTTCTACACGGGTGGCCCTGGATCCGGCAAGTCTACTTTCGCGGTATCCCTTGTGACAGCCATTCTCGCTGGTAAGCAGAGAACCGTTGAACCAGTGCCCCGACCGGAAAGTCACATGGAGGCTACCATGCATGAATTCGGCCGCAAGGGCGACCTGCTTGTGGACTACATTGCACCCACGCCGCCAGAGGACACGGTGGACGAAGACGACACCCAACAGCCTCCTGATGACGAGTTTTCCTCCGGTCCGCAGGAACCGCTCGTTGGAACGGACTGGCTGGCCCCTGAAGGACAACTCGAGGACTTGGGTCCCATCCTATGGACGGCGCCACAGAACGCCCAGGTCAAAGACGCAGTGCATAGACTTCAGCAACAGGCACCAAACAAATTGGTCGTGCGCGTGTATCCCTTTGATCAGGAACTCCGCGCTCTGCTGGCAGCCGAACCTCGACAACCTGAAGTATCGCCAGTTCCCACCAACGCCGCCAAGTCCGCCACGCAGCTGATTACTCATCTCAACGAATACCGCCGACTTCTCTGGGCAGATCATTGCCCTGAACAAGACCCGATGTCAGTCTCTTCTCAGCTGCGAAATTTGATCGGGAATGACGAAACTGTCTGTCCGGACATTGCGGAAGGTTGGAGGACTCAGGTTTCAGACCTAGCCGCGTTCATTGTCAACAAAAAAGACTACCTCGAAAAGGCTCGCCTTCTGATATCTGACTTCGTCAGCTCGGCCCACGTCATCGCCGGCACACCGGTGGCCCTCAAAATGCTTGCCAACCACGTCCGATTTCAACCCTCATTTATTGTGATAGATGAGGCCGGCCGAATGTCGGAGAATATGTGCGTGATGCCGATTTCCAGTTACCCCACTACCCCAGCAATCTGGATGGGCGACAATCAGCAATTTGGACCTCGAGCCGCAGCAGACCAGGACCGTGAGTACAAACCCCTCTTCACACAACAACGTCGACGAAGCCTGCTGCGACGAGTCGAAGGTGCGGGACAGATTGACTTCACGTTGTCCATCAACCATCGAGCATTCGGAGACGTGCACGACTGGCCAAAGGATTATCTCTATCATGGTCTGATGTCGATGGCAAACGACCGAAACCGGTACTCGCAGGCAATCCACGAATGGCTCAAGCAGGCATGCAAGGACAGCCCAGGACAGGATGCCTACCCAGGTTCAAATATGGTCTTTGTAGACGTCAGCGGTGGCAGGGAGGAAAAGCTCGGCACGTCCTTTGTCAACCCGACGAACGCCCGATACGTCGTGGAATTGGTATCACACATGGTCTCTACAGCGCCACTGTGGGCTATGCACGCTTACCTACAGGATGACCAGGCTGAGGAGACAACCTACCCCAGGGGTAAAGTGCTGGTTGTGACCGGCTACAGCCAACAAAAACGACTGCTCCAGCAGCTCTTCGCCAGCATTCCGCCCCAGGACATTCCTGCCGATCTCGTCGACATCCGCACAATAGATGACTCGCCAAGCCATCAGGCTGAGGTGGTTATTTGTGACATGGTTCGATCAGACGGACCAGGCTTTATGCTTGATAAAAAACGCCTGGCCGTGATGACGACCCGTGCACAAATACTAACCGTCATCGTCGGACAAAAGGACATGATCCCGGAGCGATCCTCGCCGCTTAACCATATGTTCCAGTACCTCCAGGAACGCAACAGTGTCGTCACCACCACTGGTTGGTTCCTCTTTTGCGAACTATGCCTACAACCCGGCCACACCAGGGGCCGGTGTCAGGAAACACTTCGATGCGCACTCTGCAAGGGGAGGCACGCTGGACGCAACTGCCCCCGCCCAGTTCAGCACGAAGGGATCGTCCGTCCTCTGGACGACATGGTGCGGACCATCTTCCCGGCCACCAAGGACCAGGGAAATCCAGGCAAAAAATTGGTCCGCACCAAAAACCAGAAGAAGACGGCCCAGCTGCAGTCTGAGCAAAAACAAGAGGAACGAAGAATCGCCACTGAATTCTTTCGGCGATTGAGTGAGGCTGGACTGGACCTCGCGGCGATCACGGCAGCCACTCCGACAGCCAGTGATCCCACGTCACGACCCAGTCCAACCGCCCCACGACCGACCTCCGACCCGAACGACCATCCGACCGCCCCTCCGTCCGCCCCACGACCGACCTCCGACCCGCACAACACTCCCAAGGGCGTGCATTGGAAGAAGAACCAACGGAGGAACCAGAAGAAAAAGGCAGCACGACTGGCCGCAGATTCCGGAGCGTCTGGCGCCCCCACCCCAGCCACCGACATCAGCCTCTCGGGTGCCGCCGCGGTGGCTGACGACTCGGCCCCTGCCGCTGTGGCTTACAACCCGATGCCTGCCGCTCAACATTTAGACCACGATGGTCAAGACCCCTGGGGAGACCTTGCCCCCGACACTGGGACTCTGAGCATTGAATGGTAACTCAGGACGGGATACGTGAACGGATGAAGGACAAAACGGGGACATGGGTAAACTGGGGCATGGCTACATTGTTTTCCTTATTTTACTGTTTGTTGTTTGAGCTATTGTATGAAGTATACCTCTTCCCTATCTCTCTTTTCTCTTTTCTCTCCATGGCGTGGACACCATGCTTCTTTTGCAACGGGGATGTCACGGATCACGTGCCGCCGCACCTGACCTGGACCATACTGGTCCTGACACTTGCGCCCACGCTTTGGTAGCTAGCTTAGTTTCTGCATCTCACTTTCATTCATCGCATTTACACTTCGTTGTTCATCACGACACCTGAGTCCAGTGCCCTGATTGTTTGTTTCGATCACTACGTTCTCTGATAGCGCTGCTATTGCCAGGGAGAGCCAGATGCTGCATGTTGTGGCTGCCTGTGAGGGGCATGATGCTGTTGTGGAATTTATACTAGGAGGGAAAAGGCCTATCTAGATTGACGCCTGTCTTATAAAGACGATGAGGAATTAAGAAACGACGCTGTTATCTCTTACGCAGGCTTGCCTTGAGGTGCAGGAAGAGGTGGTAAAACTACTACTCTCTGAGGCTGATCCTGGCGATATTGAGGTGCAAGATGGATAGCTGGGCGGGACTCTTTTTATGATAGCGAGCTTTGTAGGGCATGAAGCTATTGTGCGGCTGTTGATCTTGGCGGGCGCTAACGCTGACATGACAGACGTTAACTGTGAGTATAATGCGCTTCTGATCGCCAGCGTCTAGGGAAATGTGGCTGTTGCTAAGCTACTGCTGGAGGCAGGGGCTGATGTTAATGCATAGAACGGTACTAACGTAACCCTGACATTGCTTATGTATGCTATTGCTAAGCAGCATGAGGTTGTTGTGAAGCTACTTGTTGACTACTATGTTGACGTTAACCTGAGAAGCATGTCTGATGCTGATATGCTGCTGGCCATGGCCATTACTATTGGAACGAGGCCATTATATGGCTTCTTCTAGAGGCCGGTGCTGATATTAACGCAAAATTGACTATGGGTTTTATGTCTCTTGCCCTTGCCGCTATGTTAGGCAGAGAGTCTACTGTATGGCTTCTTCTTGATAGAGGCGCGGATGTTAGAATAAAGAGTGAATAAGAGCAGATCCTGCTGCACTGCGCTGCTAGAGCCGGTAATAAGGCTATTGCGGAGATGTTGCTTGAGGCTGACGAGGCCGGCCTTAACGCTATGGATGTGCACGGCTAGACGCCCTTGGCGATGGCTGCCTAGGCGGGGGATAAGGGCACTGTACAGTTGCTGCTTGACTATAGCGCGGATAAGCCGATAGATAAATATGGCCGGTTACCTGGGCTGGCTATTCTGAACCTTATGATGGTGGTGGTGCCCCTTGTTGATATGCTTTACAGCAGCGTTATCTACGACTTTGCGATAGACAATGCGGTTATGACCATCCTGCAGATGCTGCGGCCTGCTGGTTGATCTCTAGTACAGCTTTGCCTTTTCTAATCTATGAGAGAGAAAACCTAGGCGTTCTCTGACCTTTATGGAGAGGTGCTAATTGTGTTGTTTGTTGTATCTGTTTGACCGTAGCTTTGAGAGCAGCTTTGCGAACCTTGAATATGAACCTACGACGGCCTGGCTGGCGAGTACTAAGGCTATGTCGACTTGCCGACGAGTAATGGGGTGGCGAAGTTGTGGTCACTCTAGAAGCCCTGGCATAATTCGGACAACTCGTGGGTTTCTTCTTCAAGACCAGGTATAAGACCTAGAACTTAATGAAAAAAGGTTGCGAGATTGAGAGTTAAGCGGGATGTTTTAAAAATAGTTCACATGGAGCGAATGAAGCCGGAAGGATATATTAGACGCCCCCTTGACATGAGAAGCTATGCTAAGTAAGAGAGGTTTTAAAGATTGTATGAGAAGGATTGGTCCCCCTGGGTTTGACCCTGGGTATCTCACATCTAAATTAAATGAAGCATGAAGAAGAAGAGAAGAAGACATTAACAGACGGGAGTTGAAAGAGAGAATTTATAATGCCTAATTTCTGCTGCTGATCGGGCGCGCCTTCTCTCTCGAGGTTGGTTCTTAGGGCTCTTTCCCTTAAGACAGAAGGAACCTGCTCGCCAGCTACCTACCTAAGGTAGTCTAATGAATTCCAGCTCTTTCCTATCATGCGAAATTGGCAGGACTGTACAGAATACTAGGTAAGTGCTGGGGGACAACGGGGCAATCTCTCCGTTGCATCCTCATCCTCGTGCCTGACCGGCATTTTCCGCATGTGAAGCCATCGTTAAATCGGTCATCATTGATAAAGTCAGTTCGGGACCGGTGTTACGCCCACCACCACATTAGGGTCACGTGCCATTAATTAAAGCGCGGGTTCACTAAGCTGCGTAAACAAATGCATGTACTAAATCTCGCTGCGTAAATCTATTAGGATGAAATTAAAAAGGCTGTAAGCAAGACCCTAGCAAGCAACATTGTTGGTTACCTGCCTTAATCATGCGCTGCCTTCTCTAGAGTCTGCGGCAGTTTGGCCGACAGGTCATGATGTTATGTGTAGTGCGAGCTGGCCTATTGGTATATATATTATGCTAGTAAAGATTTTGGAAACCTTCGGGTCGTGGTGCTGGCGCATCTGGTAATCAAAGAAGCATATATGAGAAGGACGCCACTTTTTTGTCTAAGACGTCTTAGGTTCGAGACCTGGTGAAGTATTTATAATGTTAGTTTTTTTTTTACACCGTTTTTAAGGAAATAGAACCTCTACATTTAGCATAGATATAAAATGATCTTTTTAGATTATAACAAACTTGTAGAGTTGAGTAAGAAACTGGGATGTTTGTCTGCAGTGTCGTATGTGCACACAAGCTGCTTATACTAGAGTTTCGAAGCGCTCGCACGTCAATTACAGACATCCGCACCACTTCTGACTCACCCAGCCAGGACACGGGCCGTGCAAGTGTCGTAGACGACTATCTTGAATAAAAAAAAGGGTGCCCTGGGAAACTCCGCCCCTCAGCGCTGCTGCAACCTCAACTCGATTCGACTCGGGCTGGCCAGACAGTATAGCAGGGCCGCTGCCCTCTCCTCTACCTGTACGGCCTTTGCCCGCACTACTCTCAGCTCAGCTCAGCAATCCAAACGATTGCAAGACCTCGGACAGGACTGCAAGCGTCTCGCCATCAAAGTCGCTTGCTTGGCCCCGGTCATCGAACAACCACCGTAGTCACACGAACAACCCCTCCAGACTGAGAGGCTGAACAAACTCTTCAGCAGGTCTCCATTCCACATTCTCTCTCTCGCCTACATTTTTTTCACAAGGCAATCTACGCTGTGCCCTGCGTAGAAGCTGCGCGTCTCCAAGCCAAACTCCCTCCTCAATCATGACCGGCACAACCTCGCCCAGCAATAACGGCCCTACGTTCGCGCCGCCGCAGGTGCCGGCAGGCTGGATCGCGCAGTGGGACGGCGCCAGCAGGAAATGCTACTACATCCAGCTGGTAGGTTGAAGCAGTGATCAATCTTATTGCAATGTCAACGACTGACTATCTAATCTATCAAATAAGTGTAGGTTCTGCGATCTAGTATAGCAAGTCGCTCCATCGCTCCAATCTGTTGATTACCTACCTTAGTCTCTCAGCCTGTAGTTCTTCCTAGGTACGTACCGTCGTAGTTGCATAAGAGATTAGGAGATTAGGTCGTGACAAAAGCATTATAAAGGAAAGCAAATGGCAGAGAATAACAAATAGATCTGGAGGTATGCAAACCAAATAGCTGGCCATGCCTGTAAATGTCGGGTTGCACACAACACCACTGATGTCGAAACTGCCACCGTGTATAAAACGGTCGTCATAAGCACCGTTTTTTTGGGTTGGGCTTGGTTGGGTCAGGTGATTTGACAGTGATATATAAATTTCTTTAGCGCGGTGTTCACTGTCCTCCAAAAACGGAATCGTGTGACTCCAAATTTAGACTCTCGGGAGGCAAAAAATGAAAGATGTTAAACTTAAGAGAAGAGCTTGACGGGATCCCGTATTTTCCAATGGATATGGTCGTATGTGACGGAGAGGCCCGTGGGGTAGCTTCATGAAGTGCTCTCGAGGCATCTGAGATGGTTGTCGTGGAAGGACTTCCAACCTTGAATCTCAGGTTCTGCTGAAACCAGCGAGTAACCTTGTCTCGTACACAGGCAAGCAGGGTAGCATTCGGACTTTATGCAAGATCACTTCAGCTAAGTGGGGATCGGCCAATTCCTTCTTCTGGCAATGGGGAGAACGGGGACTTAGTAATGCTTCGACCAACAGCTGACTTGCCACTCGGCCTTTAGCAGGCTGTATCATCGGCCGAGGGAGGTGTAGTTCGACTTGGTCTTTGGAGACTTCCAATCCTTCATGCACGTCGCATCAGTTGATTCGACCAAAATGAAGCTGCTTCTCTCATATTGTCTAAACGCGCTTCATATAATCAGACATCATGTCATTTGTAAGCTTTTCAGATCCAGGTATGTATGGCATACCATATATACTATAGGATAAGTCGCTAGACGCAGACACCAGTTCTTTTCGTAGGAGCTTATAGACGCATCAGACCTCGTATGGAATAAAGAGTTGACTGGACGTCCAAATGCCCAACCTCAGGCAAATCAGGACATGCAGTCGATGCCGCCTGTTGAAAATCCGCTGCGACAAGACCAAACCGTCGTGCGAGCGATGCAACAGAGCCAAAGTCGACTGCTCACTTCGATCCGACGGCTTGGCGCAAGCGATAGCAGCATCAGTGCCGAATCCTCTCGTTATTGAGAGCAATGCCGCAAGCCGAACCTCACCGATGCGCTCGGAACCAAGTGCGGAGCAGACATCATCTCCCGGCGCCCACTCCGCGCCGTCTTCCGAAACGAGTACAAGTAAACTTCAAGACACCAAAGCCATCAAAAGGAGACAGCGCGCTCTTCTCTCTTGCACACGATGTCATCGACTCAAGGTCGGTTGTTCACGTCGTGGCGCACACGGCGCCGAGGAACGACACACTGGAAAGCCCTCATAGCCCGGGTGAGAATAACATTTGGGGTTGGCAAACAGAGCAGCTTGCTAACCGCAGAGAATAAGCTCGAAATTTCGGCACTCAACATCGGCCAGACTTTTGTTCATGCCGAAGACATCAGAATCCTTGACATAGACTGCTCAACCGACATTCTCCTCCCCAGCAACTTTCCCTTCAACTCCCCTGGTGCAATAAAATACTCGTCCTCTCTCGAAAAAGTCCGCAACCTCATCTACAGCCACAGGGACAGCTGCGATGCCTTTGTCGACGCCTATCTCGCCCTCTACCAGCCGGTACATCCCATCCTCGACCCTCCTCACTTCCTCGAAGACATCAATTGTTTCTGGGAAGATGCCGCGCAGACTGACGTCTCCTGACTATCGACCTACCTCATGGTTCTCGCACTTGGATGTTTCGCTGTGACTCGAGACTCGGCATCGACAATCGAGCTTTGTCTGGCAGCCGAGTCCTGTTTGGCCCGGACAACCTTCATGGTGCGGCCGAGTATATCCGTGATGCGGACGTTTTGCCTCATGGTCCTTGCCAAGCAGCTTGCTAACGGAACATGTTGGTCGTTTGACGCGAGCTGGTCGCTGCTCGGCATCATCGTGCGACTCGCAGTTTGCATCGGCCTCCACAAACCGCCAGTTGCGACTCCAAAGTCTATAGATGATCATGCGGTGACTGTTTCGGAATGGCAATCTGGGCATATCCTATGGATCACAATCGTCTATTTCTGCATACAAACGGCGGCCATAACCGGTATGCCGTCTCTCCTCTCTTCAGAAGACATCCTTCAAAGAGACGAGGCGCACGATGCCCTCCTGTCTCATACGGAGCAATACGGTCCCTGGCTGTCCCTGAGTGACTCATTTCCCACCATCTGCAACATCATAGCCAGAGTGAATCGTGATGGAGAGAAGCCCTCATATGACGAGATCCTGCAATACAATGCTGACATTAAACGTCTGATGACCACCACCTTAGAGCACCCCAGATGTGGACATCCCTCTCTGCGGGCCGTCCTCGACATCTTCTTCCGCCGCATCCTGCTCGTGCTCCATCGCTGCCACGCACTACGCACCAATGCTCCTACGCTGCATCCAGTCTCATACTGGGCTTCTCTTGAGTGCAGCCTCGCAATCCTCGTCCATCATCGCGATCTTTGCGAGCACGTAGGGAATCCCGATAATCGGGATCTGTTAGGCCGTCTGTTCAAGCTGGATTTCTTTGCTGCTGCACTGACGGCCGGCCTTCATCTGCTGCAGGCAGATGCACCTCTCGCAGATGGATTTTCGATTCCGCCGAGACAGACGATACTCGAAACACTGGAGACGTGCACCGAGATATGGGGCAGGGATAAGGAGAGGTCGGTTTGCTTTCGTTCAGGGCACAGGTCACTGATGCAAATTCTCTCCATGCTGTCTGATCCGGACGCCAGGAGGCGTGGGCTGCCTCGCCGCGAAACAGTCCCTTTCATCGGGAATATATGAAAGGGGAAGCAAAAATGAGAAAGAACTGCGCCGCTGAAGGAGTGGAAATTTTTTCCACACCCGCATACAAACTTCGCAACCTCGAGCCTCTTCATAGGTACCGCATAACACCCCATCGAGGTAATCAGGCACCAGGCGAAATGCCCCAAAGATATACAATCTATTAATCTATCAAATCAATAGTGTCCAGGCACTTCTCATTAGTCCCTGAAAAAAATAGTGCGATTAGGCTCTCTCACATTTCACCAAATCTGGTAGCCGGTGATCATCGGAGATCTATCCGGGGCCATCAATCTCGGCAATTTTGAGGCCCGGCATATTTTCGTGGCCTCACAAAGTTTCTTTTTCTAGAAAATTCCCAACACATCTGAAGATTCGGGCAGTTTTTCATGCCGCAAGGGACGGGAAGAATTCGTGTTCGGTAGTAGAAACGCCACGCTTCATCTATTGGTATCTCTCTACTGCTTTCATCTAATTGGTATCAAATGACCAACAACGCGTAAATACAAAGTACATATCGTCATGAGGAAACAAAAATAAAAGTACAATGATACATCATAAATTGTACAAGTCGCCTACGACGACGATGCGCAGCTAAAGGGTCCTCGTACGCTTCCGTTTTCGTATTGGCTTTTCTGTAGTCAAGCATTAGTACCAAGTCTATGAGTAATACAAAGGTCGGTGGCGTTGGAACTTACAATGTCGACAATACTGGCATAGGTCCCGCCCACCAGCACGATAAGGCCGACGATCATGGAAATGCTGCTCAGAACCAGGTGGACAAGGTTCTTCCTCTCAAAGGGGCTTCCTTCGCGCAGCAGCACGAACCAGAAGATGGCGGGGAAGTAGTATGTGAAGCCCGAGATGAAGAGCGACGAGGAGATGGCCAGAAGATCGGAGAAGAAGGGGATGGCTTCGGCGATGACCCAGGCGATGATAGTAAGGCCACCGATCATGGCAATCCAGATCGCCCACGCCTTCGGTGTGTTGATGTATCGGATGATAGAGTCCTTGAACACTCGCGAAAAGATGAAGCGTCCGACGACGGTACCGTTGATGGATCCCGAGATGAAGATGACAGGAAGGCCCACGCCAAAGGCGACCTTGGAGATGAGGTGGCCGGCCGACAGCAGAGCGGGAGACTCGACATCCGGTCCGACAAAGGCGTAGATGATGGCACCGGTGAGGGTGTAGATCGCAATCTCGATAAGGCCCAGAGCCCAGATAGACTTCTTGTAGTCCTTGGGGGTGTGCATCTCGTCCATGAAGGAGAACTGGCAGATGGAAAAGCTGTAGGCGAAGACAATGTTGGTGATGGCAATGAAGGCCTCGGTGAAGCCCAGGTTCTCCTTAGGCCAGGCGGACCAGGGGACCGCAGACAGTCCGCCCTCGGCGTTGTGAGCCTGGATACCAGTAGCAATCATGGTAATACCAATGGCAATGATGATGGAGGCAAAGTCGATGTAGCCGAAAATGGCCAGCTCGGTGAAGCTGGGAGGAAGAGCAAGGAGGAAGAGCACGACGGCGGAGATGGCGGCCCAGGCCACAGAGCAGATGGCATCTTCTGAGATACGGCCGAGGGCAATGGCGCCCGTCAAGCAGTGGGAGCCGATGAGCAGAACCAGCTGGAAGGCGAACATGAAACCGACAAGCTCATACCCAAACTTGCCAGCAACCAGTCTGGCAGCATCAGCGTAGTGGGCAACCTCGGGGAATTTCAGCTTGACCATGCCGACGAGGTCGCTGGTGTAAATGGCAAGCAGACCCAGGCCGACAGAGCAGATGGTACCGGCAACCATGCCCAGGGTGGCAAAGGCACTGGGGAGAGACAAGCTACCCAGGGCAATGGCTTCGACGATGAGAACAACGGTGAGGCGCTTCCATCCCAATCGGTTGAATTTGTGCTCGCCCTGCTCGATTATGGCTCGCTCGGCATCCTCGCGGAACTCTGCGCCCGTTTCGCCCGCGAGTACGTTGAAATCGCGGTTGGGGACCTCCTTGAGATCATTGCGACTCTTTTCAGAGTCTGAGTGCATGTTAAGGGTTGTATTCGACATGGCGAATACCGATAGCAGTACCGAGGCGGATGTGATGCCGGTACTCAACTATCGAGAGGAGCAGGGGTTGATGAGAATATGTGTTATGAAAGAGAATGATAGTAGAGAGGGGGGAGGAGGGAGGAGGAGCGGAGTGGCAAGAGAGCAAGTCTCTTTATATAAATCCGCCAAAGACGATGGAAAGGTAAGAAAGAGGAGACGAGGCGAATAATGCGGAGATGGGGGGGAGAGGAGAGTTTAATACTACTCCCCCCAACCGGACACATATGGTGCGTGCAGATCTAGGACGATGTCTAACCAGCGCCCCCATTCCGATGATACGACGAATTACATACATCTAGTTTGTCAGGGCTAATAAGGTTGCAGGCGCCGCATCTGCGTGGCCAAACGAGGAAAGATAGATAAGTGAAATGTGGCCGGGGTGGCCGCGCACTCGGAGCAGAAGCGCCACGGACGGAGTGGGCGTAGACGTCAAGCCTGGGCTATCTGCTTAGATCTTCGCCGCGAACGCCTCCGGGGTCCTGGCGCGAGAAAGTAAAACGGATAGAGAGTTGGGGAAACAACTCTCCGGGTTCGGCGCTCCATCGGCGCTGATAAGGAAGAAACAGCGGTCGTGTGTCCATGTCTATTTGTTCGAGCCTCGCTGGCATCTAGACCCTCGGCCGATCCTCCACTTTGGCCAGCTCGAAGCTCGTTCCGCAGAGACGCAGGGAAGAGGGGAACCGCTGCAGCCGTATCATCGTCTCTTTCTTTCTCCTTCATGCTTCCCATTGTCTGCTGCTTACTGCCCTGATCCTGTCCCCTTCTTCAGCTGATGAGGGCCCCTTCGTTACCCCAGATCAGGTTCATCTCCTCCCCCGCAAAACAATCACTCGCCAGCATCGTGTCTCCGCATTCTTGTACGTAAAAAAACCAAGTTCGAGGCCTGGCTGTTACGTCTCGAGGCAAATCACGGCGGTTGAACCTGCATAGCATCGCATCGTCGGGGCTGCCGCCTGTTCCGTGATCAAATCGCACAGTCATGGATTCGAGTGTCGTTTGATGGGATGCAAGGCAAGGCTTTCGGCCAAGTGGGTCCTGCGCAGCTCAGGAATTTCCCTTCTTTTCTTCTAGCCCCGGACCCAAAACGTCATTGCGTTTACATCCCGGACCTCGCACTGGGATTTGACCCTGTAGGGCCAAGGCTCTCCTTGCTTCTTCTCCCCCACTAGTCCACCAGAAGTCCACTCACGTTCCCACTGCAAAGCCCACTGCCTGTCCCATCGCCGGCCCACCGATTCCACCGAGTCCACTGAGGCCAGCCTCTTTGCCTCGATGCTACTCGCTGAAGCAACACAAGATGGATCCTATTGCGACTCAGTGGCAGTTTTCATGTGTCAAGACTCCAGCCAAGATGGTTCAGGCAACCCATTTCGCCTCTGTTTCGCTCGAATAATCCCTCGCCGACCAGCGCAGTGGCCAATTGAGATTCTCACAACTATGCCTGTTCACGGACAGGTACGGAGCTCGTCTAAGCGACCAAGCGACAGTGCTATGCGAATAAGTACCCGTACGAGTAAGTGTGGCCACGCAAAGACCAAAGCTGGGCTCCAGGCCACAGCTGGTACCAGAATGGCTCCTCTCATTGTCAAGGGAATCATCCGATTTACTGACCAAACGTGCCGGCATCGCAACTGGAATTCTTCAAATTCTCAAGACGCCGGTATAGCTGTGACACTGCCGAACCCCCCCCAGCCCGGATCCTTCTAGTCGATGCGATCAAGATGGGTGGCTAAAAAATCTGCACACCACCTTGCGGCACTCATTGCCGGACCGCGTTCAAGTATGAGTACAAGCGCGTCCCTGCGTGAGACCGGCCATTATGCACCAAACGGAGGTACCGGGGCACAAATCTCTCCGTCCAGACAAGCCCTGCCTGCGCTGCTCGTCACCCTTGGCAGACAGGCCATTGCCCAGCCTTCCGTCTCGAGCCATACCCAAGACCAACAAGCCTCGAAGCGCCTCGGCTAGCGCTGCCCCTTCCAGCAGGTCCAGTCTGTCCAGCAGCCTGGTTAGTGCTTCTAGCGCTGGGCTACAGGGGTCTTCGAGGGCCTCCTAGCGAACCTTACGGGGGCCGAGCCGCTGTACAGACCGAGCCATCTCCAGCCACCAGCAGCACGCTCCGGCCGTGCTGATTTTTCCTTTCTATTTCCTCCCTCGCCGGTTTTACGCCTTTTCAATTCCGCCCCGAGTCACCTGCAGTAGACCCTCCGCAAATTAACCTCATTTGGACTAGCTCTCTCGCGCTAATGCCGGCGATCACTTCCATGCGCCTTCTCGAAAGATACCTAGAGCAGAGCTAGACCAAAACCTGATGTGGTATCACGTTGCTGGCAAGCCATTTGCCTCCTGATGTGCTGACGTCTGCAAGGTCTGTTTCTCGTTCTGTCCATGAAATCCGAGCCCTTTCGATCACATCCGTCGCTGCATCTCTGTGCTGCTTGCTGCGGTGGAAAGAAGGGGCGCAGGTCGGTACGTTCAAGTCGGCGTCTCAGCTGGCGTCACTGTAGATGGTCGAACGGCTCGTGTTTTCATCTGCATCCCATCGCACTTGTCGGCCACGTAGCATGGAGCTCAGGTACGAAGTAACGGACCGCGATGTATCCTGCGCCTAGTCCACACAGTATATGTAACCATACAGGGAGCCATTGAAGGCCGGACCTCGCGAAACTACTCGTACATGAAACGAACATGCCCGCAGACCGCATATCTTCCAGGGACGACGCAGGGGCAGAGCTCATGGAGAGAGTTCTGCTCTCCACATTCATGAAATGAACCTTTGCGCCGCGTTGCTCTGACTGGGCCAATCGTAAGGGTCCAACTACGGAGCCTGGGGAAGTGCGCGGAGCGGGCATCATCATGACAATCTCTTATTCAATGGAAATCTCGGGGTGAAAGCAACCCCGTCTGGAGCCCCGGAAAACCCCTTGAGATGTTTTACGTACTCGTAAACGCATCTTGAGAGCTAAATAGACGTGATCGCGTTGCTTCTCCAGAGTCTGGAGTAGTATGCACCAGTAGATCGGCAAGTGTCAGTAGTGAGACTTGAGGTAATAGTTCATCTCATCAATTGTCGATCGATAAACCTCAAAGCGGCCGCGTCTTGCCGCTTCAATTCTCGGCAAAACATGGCAATTCTCTATTGATAATCCCGGCAAATCGCTGTTGATGACTCAATACAGCAGCTTATCTTCGGCCATCTTTACTCTACGCACCGACGAACCAAGAGCGCCAACAAGATCAACAGGATGAACAGGACCAACAAGCCACTGAAGAAAAGACGCGAGATAACTTGAAGGTCTCGAACATGGGGGAAGTCCAAGTCTGTCCCAATGCTTCTTAGCAAATAAGCCCTACCGGCTGGCCCGAGCTGGTTGCTGCCTGATGAGATTGAAGCACCACGTAATAGTGTCATGTCAAGAGTCGGCTGATGCTGTAGACGAATCGGATAGGTGCTGAGAAACAAATTCCGAGTTGGATACTACTGGTACATAGTAGTATTTGCATCAAACCCTGGTCAGTTGCATGGATGGGGAGATAACCGATGGTCCGATACGAGGTTCTACGCAAGCACAGCCCAGAATTGGGATCTCCAACAAGGAAGGGCCTCATGAGGCCGTCACGCGAAGTTACAACAAGCTACCCCAGCATATTCTCTTCTGTAATCTGCTACGTTCTTCTTGAGGCTCCGATCTTTTGCATACGAATCATGCCAGGGGTGCGGCAACAAGAAACGAGAGTTGGTAGGCATTGGCAGCACGTTCTTCGAGCTCGTGTTCAAGTCACGCCCTCTTCCCCATGCAAGCGCGGGATCTACCCCATACGAGCGTACTAGCTCATCATGTGGTATTTTGCATTTGGAATCTCTCCAGGCGTCGGGTGAAGAGCTGTTATACGAGGTATTCTCTTTTTTTCTTGTTTCTATTTTTCTTTGCAATCGCAGAAACTGGAGCTGATATAGGGTAACTGGCGATGAAGGGGACTGCCAATGAGCCCCTTTCTGGGGGGAACCAACAAATGGGAACGCGTCATAGTTATTTAAATAAATAAAATGATGATGTTTTGGTAGGACCTGACAATTTGCTTCAATCCCGTCTTCAGCATCGTTTGAGGGACTCATACATGGGCTGCAAGTACTATGATGGACGTTGAGCATCATTCTCTGAAGATCTGATGATCCTGGCTTACGTTATGCCTCAGCTGCACGTGCTTCATGCAAGCATGCTAAAAATGCTTATCTTATCAGTAGACCAAATTTTGTGTAGCGATACATACAATATTGCCCCTCCAAGTATCAAAGAACGTCCCAGTCTTTCTGTACGAGATATCTGCTCTCTGTCGGCTAAATCTTCTGCGATTAACGGGCCCAAGGTTGGCATCATCTGCAGACGATCGATAGAGACAGGAGTCCCGCCCAGATAACCATTCAAAACGCTGCCATGGCAGCCACAGAGTCACCAGCGACTTCGGTTGACGCAACCAAACCGATTCACAGCCTCGTTCTCGACACCGGTCCGCTGATCAAGAATGATCCTCCTGCCAGCGTGCTCATCGCTAGAGCCGAAAAGCTTTATACGCTACCCAACATCATTAGCGAAATTCGCGACGCTGCCACCCGGGCTCGAGTTGAAACGACGCTGCTGCCATTCGTCACCCTGCGGTCGCCCAAGCCCGAAAGCTTGAAGTTCATTGCCGACTTTGCAAAGAAAACGGGCGACTATGGAGTTCTCAGCAGGCCGGACATGGAGGTGCTAGCGCTGGGATATGAGCTCGAGTGTGAGAGAAACGGAGGCGACTGGAGGCTGAGAAATACGCCGGGCCAGAAGGGTGTGAACGGCAGGCCGCAGCAGCAGGAGAAGTCCGTTGCAGACGAGACAACAGAGGGACAGGTGCAGGGAGATGAAGCTCAAAAGGCTGCTGAACCCGAACAGGCTTCGGAAAGCACCAGAGAAGAAGCAGATGGCCGGTCGGAGCCGCAAACCGAGGCGAGCCTCAGCGATGACATTCAGAGACTGAATCTCGAAGCCCCTGCCGACAGCGAGAAGGAGAAATCAGAGCCTGCGACAACAGAAGCTGTCCAGGGTTTGCCATCTGTACAGCAACCTGAGGAGGCATCAGAGGAATCCGACGACGAGGGCTGGATCACCCCTTCCAACCTCAAGAAGCAGCAAGCCATCGACGCCGGCGCGACCGGCACGAGCGCCAATGCTACCCCCAAAGTCCTGCAGGCTGCCATTCTGACTTCCGATTACGCCATGCAAAACGTTGCCCTCCGCATCAATCTCAACCTTGTCGCGCCCTCGCTGTCGCGCATCACATATCTGAAGACGTGGGTGCTGCGGTGCCATGGTTGCTTCAACATCACCAAGGACATGGATAAGAAGTTCTGCCCCAAGTGCGGCCAGAACACGCTTACAAGGACGAGCTGCTCGACAGATCAGCACGGGAACTTCAAGATCCATCTGAAGCAGAACTTTCAGTGGAACAATCGCGGAAATGTGTTCAGCGTGCCGAAGCCGGTGCATGGCAGCGCGAATGGGAGACTGCCCAAGCATGTTGGTGGGAAGAATGGCTGGGGCAGAGACCTCATTCTCGCTGAGGACCAGAAGGAGCATGTTAAGGCGCTGGATGAGCAGCGGAGACAGAGGAAGAAGGATCTGATGGATGAGGATTATCTGCCTTCTCTTCTGACGGGCCATAGGTCTGGTGGTGGTGGCAGGGTCAAGGTTGGTGCGGGACGGGCGGTAAACTCTAGGCGGAAGAGGTAGACGTGATGGTATTTGCTTGACACGAGGAGTAAACCTGTTGGAGGCATAGAGGAGGTCGATAATGATTGCATGATATCAAGCATACACACGCACACAGTGAAAGGGGAAACGCCAGTAAAGGCAGCACCGGTTGTTTCGATAACATCTCAAAGAGAATACTGTATTGAAGGTTGTATTGTTCTTCTTCACCTGCTTTTCGCAAATGTGCCCAAATACATGCAATCGCCTAAAACGCCATATTCCTTCCTCGAGTCAATTTCATAGTGATTCCAACTCCATTGTTCGTGACTTTGCCTACATCCAGTCGCGCATCTTTCCCCGTGGTCCTCTCTTCTCTCTTCTCTCTGAGGAAGAATCCGCCCGTTTCATGTAGTTTTCTCGTCATTGACTCCGTGCGACGGGAACAGAGAGCTCAAGTTGGCGGTATCCAAGCAGGCGTCTCCCTGTTCTCTTCCTTCTCGTCACTCGGCATTGCGCACAAACCGAGGATTGCCGAATGGAACTCCGCTCCTCGGTCTTTATAGACTCGCTTTCAATCACAAATCGCCTTCTCGGACGCGAGATTTACATAGCCTCCTCCTCTATAGGCCCGAAACCGTCAGCGCAAACTTCACTCAAAACAACTTCCACTCGCAAATAGCAGGAGGCACTCACTCTGCTGGGTCAGAAGCAGGTTGAACCGACGCTTCAGCGTGACACGCTGACGCGACCACTTGTCGTCGGGGGAGAAGCGCGCCGGGTGCGCAGACTTGGTGACCTGGCCGTGGGCGACCTTCTTCAGGGTGTAGAGGCGGTTGCCGTTGGCGTCGAGGGTGTACATCAGATGCATGGTGGGCTGCGTTGATTGTGTTCTCGGAGTCGGAGTATGTGTTAAAGGGTGATAGAGAAGGGTGGGAGAAGTCGCGGGCGAAACCGATTGACCGTTTGGCTTGCTGTGGATGTCGATTTATCCAAGGTTTTGGTGATGCTTTTTTTTTTTTTGCAGAAGCTTTGCAGAAAAAATTGGTGAAGTGGAGACGGGCAGAATTGGCTTTGCGCTTTTCTGCTTATCGATAAGAACGACGGTAAAACCCACTTTGATCCGCAGCATTCATCGAGAGATAACACCGAGATATCATTCACTCAGTACTCTATACGGGAAATAAGGTAGTAGATGGTGATGGAATTGGCATAAAAATCCAGGATCGTGAGACAAGACGGACGCGAAAATATAACATGATTCATTAACGAACATAGAAGCAAGACACTATGCAAAACTATGAGACTATCAACATCAACCGGGCGAAAGGTTAAGTAGATAAAGAAACAAAAGGCGAATACAGCGTGAGAAGGAGTGTTCAGAACGAAACCGCGTCGTCTTATCCAAGACCAGTCTACCGTCGAGTAATTTTTCCTAAAGTCCTTACTCAGCAAGTTCTCCCTGCGACTTCAAATCTCCTCGCCCACGCGAGCCTTCTTGTCGCCGACCCAGCCCTCGCGCTCGTAGAATCGGAAGACAAGGTCATAGTCCTCAAAGTCATGGACGATGCGATCGATGCGGCGGTATCCGCGCACGGTGTCGACGAGTCTCTGGGCGGCAAGGCCCTTGGCGGAGTTGGTCGAGCCGTAAGGGTTCTCGCCGCGACCCTTGGCCTCAAACAGGGTGACGCTGAAGCGGCCCGGCTTGAAGATATCAACGACATGCTCAATGATTTCGGCGGTGGTACGTCCGCTCTGGCCGCCCGGAACGTTGGTCTCGAATGAAGCGAACGAGAAGCCGGTCTCGGGTGTGACATGGACACTGAAGTAGTGTCCGGCGTTGTTGCCGCTCTGTTGGCCATCCTCCTGGGTGGCCGGGGGCGGAGGAATGATGCCGTTAGCAGAGAAGCCGCAGGGGCTGAAGAGGTAGGAGTCGATGCGGGCATCGGGATAGACTGAAGTCGGATACACGTCGGCGAGGCCGCACTGCTCCGACACGACCGTACCGAGGGCGTGGCCTTCGGTGGTCAAGGCCTCCATCTCATTAGGCTTCTCATGCAAGTCGGACTCGATGCCGTCGGCGAAGACGTTGATCTCGCTCATGTTGTCAGCAGTGTTACTGGCCTTGCTGCCTTCGGCAGACAGTTTGTCGCACGCGACCGCACTCGCGTGCGCCAGGTAAAACTGCTTGGCGTTCTCCGGATCGAGGTCCGTCATCAGAATCTCGAGCGTCTCGTCGCTTCCGGGTCCTCCAAACTCAAGGTTGGCGGGCATCGAGAAACTGGCCGGGGCCGTTTCGTTGTTCTCCGAATTGGGGGTCAGGGGAGGAGTGAACATTCGGTTTGGCGATGTGATGTAGAGATACCAGTGATCGCCGTTCATCTTTCCAACCATGTAGGCACTGCCCCCGTCCACCATGTCGTCCAGGTACTTGACTTCCTGCTTCCAGCTGCGGTGGGGACCCTGTTGCTTGTCGGGGAAGAGAAAGTTCTTGCGGCTATAGAACACTCGGTAGGGAATCGCAACAGCCTTGATCTCGTTTGCGGACGCGGCGTTGTTGAAAGGGAAGCCCGCAAACTCGGCGGCAATGTGGAGCAGGCGCTGCAGTCCGAGGAGGAGGGTGGTGGTACCGCAAGTCTTCAGGATGAGCTTGTGGGGGAAGACGAACATGCTCGACTCGGAGAGGAGGTAGGCATCGACAGCATCGGTCTTGAGCACCGAGAGAATCTTGCAGTTGACCATGTCAAGCATAGTCTCCCAAGTCTCGGCAGTCACGGCCTTGAGGCCAGCAGGTCGAGCGCCCTGAGGCAGCGCCGAGGCACTCGGAGCGAACCATACCTCTAGGAGCTTCTCGGGCCCTGATGAATGTGTTGTCAGCAACGATATCACAGAGCAAAGCAAAGACAAGGCCGCATACCTTCGAAGGCGTAGGTGGAGTCCAGCTCGGCCGCATTATCGTGGTTGATCGTCAAGTGGGGAGTGGCCGACGAAGGAGAGAAAGTGTAGTTGTTGGGCACCGAAAGGTTGGCCATGCTTGTTGATTTGTCGCTGCCGAAAGAGCAGTCCGAAGCCAACGGCAAAGAGTCGAGGGAATTGACGAGCTCGCGGTTGCTATGCCCGTCTGACGATGAGTCCGCGGAGCACTAGCTGCCACTCAAACAGACCTTGCGGCGTCTGTTCGAGAGAGTAGGCCCACAGGATTGTGGTGTGTCCAGCGACGCTGGCGGAAGCCAGCAGCAATCGGGGAGTCTGGAAGGGCTAACGTCTCAGGAGGACGTTATGGAGGCCGGGGTCGGAGAGGGTAGAACCACTTCTGCGACGAAATTTTGCGCTGGAGTGCAATGTCCGATACTCAGGACTCGATATCGGATTTGGTAGGGCAGAGAATCCCGCCAGGAGCTGTTGACTTGGGTGGACGATTGTAGTTGCGATCTCTAGGCTTGCTTGGAGCTTGAAGGGGTGCTATCGAGGCCTGGAGGGAACCGGTCGTTAGCTTTTAAATAGCTTGAGACGGGACAGCGGGCAAGGCAATTAGGCATACTTGGAAGGTCGCGAAAAGAGGAATCGCAGGAGATCAGTCGATCGCATAGAAGGCCAAAGGAAGAACCGGAGCGAGATGTCTTGTGAGGACAGGCGCACGTCTAGCTACTCATATCCAGTAACTTAAAGCTAATGGATACAAGGAGAGCTAAGGAAGCTTGTCCGAAGTGTAAACTGGTCGTCCGAGGCGGATGCTTGGTCGTGCGAAGTGGTATTGTAGGGCGATGCGATTGCCGCTTTTCTGCTGTTTGTTTTTTTCTGTCCCCGCGGGGATGCTCACAGAAGAGATGAAGAGATCGCTTTGCGGACAAAGGCAGAATAGATAGTTGGATGAAGAGAGCCGAATGATGCTGGGAGAATGCAGGACGAAAGGGCTCGAGGGCACAAGAAGCCAGAGTTGGGTGGAAAACAGAGTTTGCAGCAGCTTGTGCGGGTACGCACTCTGAGATTTTATTTTGGCTGAGGTTTATGTTTGTGTGATGCGGGATGCAGCCCAATTGGGACCTGGGCGATGGGGTACCTTGCCGTACTTGGCTGCCGGTTCATGTAGCTGAGGTACCTGCTGCTACAGCGCGGGCTCCACTTACGAGCAGGGGGCATTCAATGGAAGACCTGAGAAGTCAATTGATAAAGGTACTGGATTTTAACCTTCACGTCCAATGAGTTGACGTCGTCACGTTCATCTCTGTCTTGCTACTTGATGCAACCTTTGTCAACAAGAAGTTTTTTGATGACAGCATGTAAGGGGTATGCCGGAGTACCTAGAAGTCATGATCTTGCAAGCTGGACCTGTCGTGCAAGTAGACGAATCCACCACTGGCCTGGAAGCACATCTCAGAGGCTACGTACTTCTATGGTTGACACAAGCCTCACCGATCCATGACTGTTCAGAGTACCCACATTCGATGGCCAGGCACGTAATACTATGTCCATACTACTAACAAGAATGGGACGGCTGCGGTTTGTCTTTCCCGCTCTTCTCATCTTAGACGCGGCCCATGGATGGCGGGGTTTCCGGAACAAGTAATTGCCTTCAACCTTCACCCTTGTGGCTTGAGGATGACGAAGGCCGGTTGCTGAGGTTGTAAGGGTATCGATACTTAGGTTGATTGCTTGAGTTGATTGGGATGTGAATGAATGACCCAAGTTGGACGGGGTAGTTTATGACTTCCAGTCGACGTTCTCTGCTGAAAGCCTGCAAGAGATTCAGACGAATCAGCTGCGCTCACTTCTGGAAGCAAGGGACATCACGATGCGTGTCGCCTGGTGCGTTGTCACTGCAAGCCCGTAATACTACCTTACCTAGGTACTCTTCAGGCCGGGCACCTTACGAAGACCATAATAGAATGATGCATGCAAGTATAGGTGAGAGAATACCTATGCAAGCTTATCTAGGTACACATCTTTGTGTTATTCAGGAATGGGGTGAACTGCCATATCCCAAACTTCTGATAGACTAGAAGAATGCTTGGTCTTAGTCCCCCGCCCAACGTAATTCTTGCAAGACGGAGGCGGGTGGCGAAAACTCCTGTCTCATGAAGCGGAAGGGCTGTCCAAACATGCAAGACAAGTTGGCAATAAACGCTGATCACGAAAAATGACGGACAAGTAAATATAAGTGCTCTTGAGTGTAGTATTCATGTTATTTCGACCCCGGCAACCTTCTCTTTGAGCTGTGAGGTGATGCCAACGAATATGTGATACAGCGAACAGTCTTTGTACTTGTCTACCAGCGTCGCGTCATCCGTGCCCGCCTTCTGCTCGCCCTGTGGTGCCGATGATATGTCCTGCCCATTGACCAGCGTCCCAGCCGGATAATGCGGTCGCTGGCCTTCCTCCACGAGGGCAATGAACTGTGCATCAATCGGCACAGAGCCCAGAAACGGCACCTTGAACTCGTCGGCCATGGACTTCCCGCCGCCGGACCCGAAAATGTCGGTACATTCGGAGCAGTGCGGGCAGACAAAGCCGCTCATGTTCTCCACCACGCCTAAGACCCGGATGCCCGTCTTCACGCAAAAGTTGAGCTCCTTGCGCACGTCTGCCGTGGCCACTGCCTGGGGCGTCGTCACCACCACTGCGCCGGCTACCTGGCCTGGCAGGGCATCTCTCTGCAGCGTCTCGGCCAATGAGATGTGCTCGTCGCTTGTGCCCGGAGGCGTGTCGATGAGCAGGTAGTCGGTATCGTCCCACAGCACGTCCTTGAGAAATTGCCTGATCATCGCCGTCTTCTTAGGCCCCCTCCAGACCACCGCGTCGCCTCGTTTCGGCAGTAGGAACCCTAGGCTCATCGCATGCAGGCTGCCCAGGCCACTTTTCGGCTCCGCCTCGTGGACAACAACTGGGGCCCATCCTCCTGGAACCTGTGTGACCTTGGAAGCCTCGATGGACAGCATGCGCGGGATGGAAGGGCCGGTCAAGTCGACATCGAGAATTCCGACCGAGTGGCCGGCGAGCGTCAGGGAGAGCGCCAGCTGCGTCGTCACCGACGATTTGCCCACGCCGCCCTTACCGGAGAGCACCTGTAGATGGCATCAGTATCAGAGCAGTTCAAGCTGTCCCTTTGGTGTATCGGCGGCCCACGTACCAGCACAACGTGCTTGACCTTTTCCAAGCCCATGGGGATGTCTTGCTGCTTATCCCGGGCGTCGATAGCGCATCAACATGGTTCGAATGCTGGTCGATGGCTTGAAAGCTGAAATGTCCAGGTTGATGGGGAGTTGAGTTGATTTGTAAGATTGGACCGTCGTCTTTCTCGGTGCGATAGTAGACAGATTAGCAAAGCGCCCGATATGCGGAGTGCCGCGCTCAAATCTGCCCCGCCACCAGAACATCCATTTTCTCGCCCAGAATTCGCCCCTCTAAATTGACCCCTCCAGGGCCGATATCGATTAGGGAGCTTCAACTCCAGCTTTGTTGCATCATGCCTCACCTTTATCTTGACCTGGAAACTTATGTGATTGCATGCGATTGCACTCTACTATCGATATTTTAATATGTTTTCATGTCTGAATATTATTTAAGCTCTAAGCTTTGCAAAGAGCAGGCCTTGACAGAACCTCGTCGACCTTCGCCGTGTTCTTTTTGTCCCCTTCAGTCATCAACGCTCTCTATCCTATGTTGTCGGCTTGATGCTCAGCCGCATGTAAGGTAGAGCCACTCTGCACAGGAAGGCCGGGGACGCAAGCATTATGCACTGCTGATTTCATTCTCTCGAGACTCTTGCAATTTTTCAGCCGACTTGCCCTGTTTTATTCGCGCCTCTTTCGGCGGCAATGGTTTGTCCTTGTCGGTAGACAGGAACTGAACGGCGCCCTTTTGGTACGCTACGACAGGCCGAGTATTGTCGTAGTAGCCAAGCAATTCGAACCCGTAGTCAGTGTTGAGATTGAGCGGCATGGAGTTGTTGAACCGGACAATTGGGCCGCCCTCGACCGTGAAGCCTATGAAATCACCCAAGATCGTGTTGTCGAGCTCGTCTTCGAGGTTTCCTTGGATCGTATTCCTGTTGATGGGTAAAAGCGTCAGTGAGATTTGCGGAGGGAAAGCAAGGCCGTCATCTTACACTTCACTCATAGAAGGGGCATTGCTCTTCATGATGGACCCGGTCGCCATCCTCTTGACACGCTTCTTCGTGCAGTCGTGGATGAGATGCAACAAGCCGGCAATGACGAGGACGGGTGTTCCCAAAGCGAGCGCCCACGGCCTAGTTAAAAGCCATGATTAGCATCTTGGGCTCGGTGGTAATCATGTTCCCTGTGGTCAAGCATCTTACGGATGTCTTCTGTTTCGCAACGAATGTGCCATGGCGAGGATGATGCCCATCATGGCTATCAGTGATCCAACCTGGATCATGGTCCAAGTGGACCAATAAAGCGATATTAAGTTTTCACCATCGCAAAACTGCAAGGCAAGTAGAGCAAAGGCCTCCATGACAACCACTGCTGCCGATACGAGAACACAGGCAAGGCACATGAGCATGTATCTCACCAGCATCCTGGTCCGCCGCCGTGGCTCATGACTGAACTGTTCGTTTGTATCTTGGCTTCTGTATGGGACTGCATGAGACGTGGCCTTGATGATTTGTCAGAAAGATAGCGCACCTTATGTATGCCCAAGACGCGACGAACAGAATCACAAGATTCAGGACGAACATAAACCAGTAGATGATCTTGAAGTGCCACCGGTCCAGATCCGCTGCAAACTTTGCGTACTGCTTGCAGAGTTCATCGTCTCTCATGAACGTCTGCGCCATGACGGCCCTCCGTTTCAAGTTCCAAGCGAGACAGACTATCTGGTGGGAGAATATATGGAGAATAGGGTTGTCGGGAAGAGCAAGGGAGCTTTACTGCTAATGCTAAGGTATGTCAGGATCGAGGGCCCCCCAGTGGTATCCGGTAATGGAGTTCCAGTGTCTGGTCGAAGTAGACCTATCGATGCATGAATCAACAACAGCAGTCTGGACATCACTCTTTTATCTATGAACCCTCTGCTATTAATCATCAGCTTCATGGTCACATTACCTTTCTAGGAACTGGCCGCTAATCACTTTCACGCGCTCAACGCACCTCTTTTCGCGTAGAAGTAACGGGATATAAGCCCACGTCACACAGAACTTCCGTGATAAGCGACGGCAAAGATACATACACTGCCATACAAAAAGGACAAAGCAGATGCAAACAACAAAGTACATGGGAAAAATGGGTACTCAGGTGCTCGTTTATACCAGTCAGTGCCAAGCCAAACCTGATGATCGGGAGCCCGAAAAGGCCCCCAACTGCCCCAGAGCAAACTTTTAGAATCAGGGAAACCGATACTGCTGCTCAGAGGCTGGGGGCGGGAGAAGTGCTTCAATGTCGATAGGAGCATACAGCCCTTTTGACGTGTGTGGCAGAATGCTCGCAAAATATTCGTCACTTGATGAAGCCCTCCCGTGTGGCGAGCACTGCCAGCCGGGAGTGGGCACGGACAAGGGAAGGGTAAAGCTTCCGGGACGGCCTATGCAATAGGCAAAGAGCCACTAGTCAGGGAGAACGAAGTAAACCTGATTGCCGGACGGATACTTGGGGACCGAGATCTCGGGGACGAGATAACCCCTAACTCATCCCTATATCCGCTACCAGTATACAAACTTGCTCTGCCGGCCAGAGGGCGTAACCTCTTTAGCTTGCCGAATCAGTATGTCTGATATCGTAGTTGATATGACAGACATGATTATGCCCTTCCTTTTGTTTGTGTACATTTTGCCGCCGAGATGCTGAACCAGGATCATTGGCTCCAAGCGCGCGGAGGCTTTCTCGTGTCACCCACTCCCTCCGCCCCGTCTGGTCTGAAACCAATCCCTTGGGTTGTGACAGCTCGTGGATTCGCCCTACCGATGCCCATGCTTAACTGCCGTCACCTCAGATGGGGTCTATGATCATTATGCTTGCTTAGCAACATGTCAGTTCCCTGAAAGCCCGGTACTACACAAGTCCACTCGCATGGTGACAGAATAGGCATGACAAAGTGGGTTGGTGTGCTCCTTGCATCATCAAGCGGTTTATCCTTCTTGAGCCCGAGAGACTGTTACGCTCTTCCAGTCTTATTCGTGATTCAGGCACATCTAGCTGTTTGCGGAGCTCGGTAGTTCTTAATCTAGTACATCTACCCGAGGCCAAGCGACTGAGATAACGAGGGATGCCATTCATAGCCACATCCTTGTCTGCAGCTTGTTCAGCCCGCATTGGCGCCAAGGCCCGGCGCACGCGAGAGTCCCGCACGAACCTCAGCTCACAAGAACGGCAGATGTAACGGAGACTCGAGAATATTACGGAAAGACGAGTCCGCTATTAAGCAACGGGTAGGCTTGGCAGACTTTGTTTTGAGTCTTGGATTTCATCTATTGATAGCGTGGCAATGGCTGGAGTACCAAGGTGCCAAATGGCTGGGGTTGGTCCTTGGGAGGGGCGGCAGGATCGCCAATTGAGCGGAAATCAGGCCGTCCTGGTTTCGAGATCTGACCTAGATTGGCCTGCTTCATCTTTTAAGCTTATTTGCACTGCATGCCTCCCTGCTCCACCACATAATACAGCATTTTCTGGTTTCCAGAGCCTAATAGGAAACAATTAACAGAGACAGCCACATGTCTGTTAGCTATACTATAAGCCTCCTCCTTCGTAGTGTGCTACACAGTTCTTGTCGCCCACTGAGCCTCGTATACTTCGTGTCGACGCGGAAGCCTTAGGATGCAGCTGTCTCACTAAGAGCAGGGAAAGGCCAGCTGAGGGAAACAGACCCTTCAAACAGATAACCACGAATTGACGGGAAGGCATGGGTCTGGCCAATGGCCAAAGCGCTCCCTACCTTAGTGTTAGCAAGCAGAATTGAGTTGCTTGCTTATAACATGTGCTGACGACGACTCCTCTTGGCATTCTTTCAGATGCTCACTTCCATTATAGCACTGCCACAATACCCGATAGCCCTGTTACCTCAGAGAGCCTCAGTCACACAAGCAAGGGAATAAGTGAGCATGTGCTGCTTGTGCATTCGAGCAAGTGGCAGACCTGGTATTGCTGTTCGAGCAAGCTAAAATCAGTGTTGGGTTCGTCGTTGGGAGCACCGGCTCAACCATCTACCGGCTGCAGTCAAAGCAGGACATGAATACTTTCAGCTCCGAGTACCTATGCATGTGCACTGTATCCCAGAAGGAACGAAAAAAGAGCCAACCCTGCTGATCTACCTTTAGGCTTCGGATCTGTCAAGCAAGGGAGGCTTAGGCCTGCATAAGCGGCGAAAATTTCTGACATCAAGGCGACAGCGTGTTGCATATCATCGCTGACTTGAACTCAGGTGCGGCTGTACTATGGACGTAGCCATTTTGCTGTTGATCAACTAGTCATATTCGAAATGACAAGGCATGTTGAGAACATCCAAGTATGGAGATGCAAAAGAGTTAGCCCCCAAACCATCAAAGCTAATGTGGTTAACGCTCTGCACTCGCAGGGAGCTCGGAGATTATTTGGACAGCAACGAGTCGATTTCATGGGAGTGGAGTACCGTATATAAGGAGTATGCGGAGCACTTAGATTGCCATAAATGGCGGATACGAGTATGCGATAGGTTCTGTCGGCGTAGGACTTTAACTCAGTTTGTGCTGGACGTGGCGCCGCCCTTTCCATCAACCAGAACCTTGCTGGTCGCCTTGTCACTAATTTCAGCGGCCTCCGTAATGATCCGACCGGCGTGGTCATGCGTCCTATCCCACTCGTCTACTTCGGCGTTTGGCACCTTAACCAGCTGGTGGCTCTTTGATCCATCATCGAGCGTGACGACCTCTTCTCGAATCTTGTAGCCCCGGAAATAAGGAATGCCATGAATCCAGAGCCAGTAATAAGCGGCGCAAGCCAGGAGACTACAGGAAGTTCAGTTCATTCGTGTCCATGTCCCTAGGAGAAGCGGGTTGAAACTTACATGCCGATCGACGTGACCACGTACGTAGCGTACCAAAAACTAACATCGCCACCAGTTGCGCCCCCTGCAGGAGGATACCAAGGCATGATGAGTAGATAGAGATTCTTCAGGATGCTGAACCAGATGACGACATCCCACGCTTTGAACTCGGGCCGTGGCAAGTTAAGGGCCTTTCGTTTGTGTCTCACGATGAGGAGGCCCACGCACATCAAGAAGTCGAAGAAGGAGCCAGGGTAGATGCGAAGATCACTGACTGTGTCCATGTTAACAAGACACGACGGAGGCGACGATCGAACTCTGTTGCTCGCACGTACCAAAGTTGAAAGCATCACCAGCAGGAGGAGCGAGGATCATGACAAGCGTGATGGCGTACTTGAACAAATACGGTCCAAGGGCAGTTCCGAGAGGATATGTCGAGACCCAAAACTTGGTCCAAGGAAGAACGCCCTGCCGACCACACTCTCGGATAATCCGCGAGGTACCGATCAGAACAGCCACCATATTGCCAAAAGCACTGATTGCGATGAGAAAGTTGAGAGCCTTGACTTGTTTGCTGTCGCCGAACACGTTGAGAAAGAAGAGGTTGGCAACGGTTAGCTTGCCGCTGATGATGTCCGCCTTGGGGACTGTACGGGGTGAAGTGTTAGTAATCGATGGGCTTGGACTCTGGACAAGGCATTGTCTTCACTTACTGGCGGCATAATAGGCGATAACGGTAAGGATATATAGAATGCTGACGGACCAGATGGCAATGTAGCCTTGCCGTCGGATTTGCTTGACAGGATTCTACCGTAAATTGTAAGACGGATGATTCGCTGCGCACCGATAGAGACATTTCCATTTTAAAACTTACCTTGACTTCGTTCACGACGTTGAATGCGTTCTCGAATCCTGCGTAGGAGAATATAATCTTATACAGGCCGTTTGTTATGCCGTATGCGGTGGCTTTTCCTTCAAATGAGTTATGGAAATTTGCCGTCGGATCCTGTACTCGAGTATGTCCTCCGAGGACTACGAAGCCGGTGATTGAGATGAATACCAGGGTGGCAACTTTGACAAAGGCAATCGCATTGGCCAAGTGGTACGCCATTTTGTTGTGTAGTATGACCACTGATAGCTGTGTGAGTTTCTTCGACCTGAGTATGATACGGGCCCTTCTCTGATCGAAAGGGACGTACCGAGAAGAGCGACTGTATAGCCCGCTATGGCCACTCCTTTCAGTTGCCAGTCTGTAGGATTGTGGTCTGTCATTTTGTAGAGATACTGGGCCAAGACTACCGGGACCATTGGCGTTAGAAAAAGTCTCGACTCATGTCATCTCATATTTGTGTTTGTCAATAACGCACCGTACGAATTCGCGCTGCTGAATGACAGGATCACAGATTGGAAAGCAAATGCGGTGGAGAAGAGCCAGCGCGGACGCGGAAATGCTTGTTCAAGGTATACTACCTCTGCTCCGGATCGCGAAGGAAAGTATGCTGTGAATTCCAGATAGACCGCGAACGCCGTAATCGATGTCAAGAAGCCAAGAGCCCACCATATCAGACTCAGTCCAATGCTGCCGGTGCCAGCGAGAATCGAGGACGCTACCACCATTCACTCAGTTGGGTCCAGGGGCAATAAGTACTGAGGAGGACAACGACTTACGGGTTGAAAAAATGCCTGTACCAACCATCTTACTGATGTTGAGGAAGAGAATCGTCAGGGGTCCAACGTCGTATCCCAAAGGAGACGACTCTTCCACAGGAGCACCAGAGGCATCTTGATAGGTCGTCTCTTTGCTGTTGGCACCCTTGCCCGCGATATAGTAGGTTTCTCCAGCGACAATCTCAGAGGGATCGCTCTCTGTTGACCCGCGCTCTTCCGCCTCGGCAGCTTGAGGCTCTTCGCCGCTGCGAAAAGGACGTCTCCAGAAGGACGGCATTGTTCCTTATAAAACACTTATCTCTGACAGAGAGTATTTGTGAAAGGAATATCGGAGGGTAGCACCCAGCCTCAGAAATTGGCTATGAGGCCTGGTATATGCAAGTACCGTGGTAAAGCTTAGATCGGACAACTAAGACAAGGGCGGGCTTCCATCGCTTTTGAGTAGCACACAACCCCCGGTTGTTTGTCGTGGCTGCTACACAGGGGTGATCTTTGCCATCCGTCAGTCTTTGATGGAGTCCTTGGCAGTGCGGAGCTTCTTCTGATGGTGATGATACTATTGATTGTGACGATACAAGGCAGTGATAACGCAATTGATTGCCATGATTCGCTAAACTCGCCCCCCAGAGCCGTCGGACTCCGAATGGCATGTGTAGAGAGCAGCTTTGTCGCCATCTAGCGGCAAAGCATGCATTTGATACCTTTATCGTTCTGTGTCTTACATTACGCCAATCTCTCAGTCATTAGCGATCCCGCCAAGCTGGTTCATTTGTCAAAGAATGGGCTCTTCATTACGGAGAGCCTGTATGGAAGTGCCGGAAGGATCAATCGCTATGTCTGCAAGGACGTACTAAATAGCATTATGGGTCAACCTTGTCCCCATGTCGCCATATTCGTGATTCTGAGGTGATGTGGTACCGAGATGTCGTTGCAGGCCTTGACTCGCCTGGGCGGCACAGTAGTAGGTTTATGCATGTTGGACAGGAAAAATTGCACGTACTACTGATTTACATGGGTACGACCCAGCCTGGATGCTACCGTTCGAGAAAGCAATAAACTCCCTTTGCGAAGGATGCAGCACAGCATGAGCTTATCTGTGTAGGAATCGCGATCGAGCAAGGGCAAACAGCCCCATGTAATTATCTACCCAAGCTGAGATGCTGGTAGGGGTACATACTTATGCGGAGAACAGTCGAGTTTTGATATACAGCACTCAACCCGACACGGACTTGTAGCTTTGTGGATACATTGAGCAATTTATACGGGCAAGATATCTGTGAGGTACTTGTCCCTAAGCTGAGTGTTTACTCGTACTTCCTCTCGTCTGGTTTCCCGTCGCTGGCGCTGCGAACTCCTGGCTCTAGTGGGAATATGGAGTTTTCTGGTTGAACGTCTTTGTACACCCTGTTCCAGATGTCGGTAAGCGGCTCAGGCGTCCTCCAAGCAAATTCGGGGTCTCGCAGCCAAAGGCGGATAAGATGACGTCTGTTTTCAACACGCTGTTAGCGGATATGCACATAAGAGAACTATCGAATGCCCATGATGGTGCGGTACCTCTTCTCTGGAGAATCTCTGAACTTCTCGCGGGCATGGAAGATGCTCAAGTTGTTGGCGAACTGAATGTCGCCCTTGTGGAAGTCGAGGGCGGCGCGATACTTCTCAGCCGTGAAGTGCAAGGCATCCAAAGCCTCAGCTTGAGCCTCGGTGATGGGAGGAATGTCTGTCGATCGGGGAAGACCCCAGTATCCTGTGAAAGTGCGGCGCGCGTATTGGATTATGAGGCGCTGGGGTGTGTCTTCAGTTGCAGGCTGGAAGTACAGAAGAGGCCGCACGGTATGGGTCCTGCCACGCTTTCCAAACCTGAAGCATCATGAAATCAGCCATGGTCCATAGCAGTTCCCAGGATACCTGCCGGCTCTACTTACTCGTCGACCACCCAAGGCTCGGATAGGGTTCGAATAAGGTCGGGGCGTGTTGCTGCGAGCTCGTTGTACACATGCCAGCTGCTGGACAAGAAGCTTTGGCCGCCTTCTTCGGGCTCGCCCAGGGCAAAGAGAGCAATCACATCGCCAGCATCGGTGTGGAAAACCTGCTTGTCGGCCGTGTACGCCGGCGCTCCAATCTTATGAGGGTCAATCTCCTGGCTGAGGTCCTTGATGTGCGCGAGAACGACATCAGCTGGCTTCCCGTTGTATTGGTGATCCTGGCGGCCACGGATGGGGGCGACGTGCGATGCAATGCCGGCGTAGATTATGACGTTCTCCTCGCGAGTGTACTTATCGACTGGTACGCCCTTGACGACTTTGAAACCGTGGCCTAGGTGAACCTCTTTTGAGATTTCTCGTAGGGTATCGTGGAGTTCCGGCAAGGGGAATGTCTCGGGGGTAACGTAGCCCAAGTCCAGGTTTAGAGCTGGTACCGACAAATGTGAGTTTACATGCCGCCTGTAACGCAAGAAACGGTCGACTTACACTTGAAATGCCGAAGAGCTTGGTCGACCTCCGCAACATCCCTCTCAGTCAAAACGTAGTTCCAGTCATACGTATCAGCCAAGTTTCTCCCGTCCCAGACAAGATCGGATTCAAGCTTGGCAGGAAAGCCCTCGGGCAGGGAAGTCTCCAACTTTTCCGTCTCTTGACGCCGCTTGATGCGGTTGAGGTAGTTGTCATAGTCGGGAGCATATGAAATGTCCGGCTGTCTCGGGATTTGAACGGCGGCGGCGGCCATTTTGAGTAATTGTATTTGGAGACTGGGGGTAGAATTGGTCAGTTAGAGAAGCTGGTAAGTCGCCTCCTGGTAGGGGGGTATCGTAAGGCCATGGTCGATTTGCGCGGGCAACTCAATTTATCATCTTTATCTCTCTATGTGAAGAGCTCAACTTGACAAATCACTTCTCCTCCGTCGGCTAAATGCTCTGATGAACGCATGTTCCTGTATGTCGTCATGAAGCTGGGGGAGCTCCGTCTATCGTGATAGGATATTGGAGTTGTTAGCTAAGCCGGACTATTACCCGCACTTCATGTCGCCATCAGCAACCAAGGACTCGCAATCGGCTGGATGGATTCCTACAGCAACTGTTAGCCGCATGCACAGATTGATCAGGAAGAAACGGACCAATCAATCTGCCTAACCCGAAGGTTCACATATGCTACAGTGTTATCACCTGAATCAAGATCTACGCAAGAGATTAGAAGTTCTGCAGCCATGTAAGGATGCAGTATGTATTAATCGCGTGGACAGCCTCCACAGTAGCAATGATAGCCAGAGCTGCAGAGATGAACCGCATGATGCACCGCTTACATGCAGCGCATGTCGGTATATGCGGAAACTGCGGTATCATGCATGCGAACTACATAAAAAGAAAAAAAAATGTTTTCGCTTCTCTCCCGCCGGGAATTGAACCCGGGTCTCAAGCGTGACAAGCTTGCATACTGACCACTATACTACGGAAGATGTTTCAAGCGTTGAATCGCTTGTTGTAGGTGGATCATGGCGGAGGTCACCCGCTGTAAATCATTATGTTTGTATTGAGCGTCTTGCTGCCATAAACCTACCGACAACCCACAAGATTCTCAGTGGCTATTATTGAACGAGAGCGGCTGAGCTGATGATAGTGTCGCCGTCGGGCGCAATGGAGGAATACGATCGACTGGGCTCACGGCATTGGTGCTCATTTGTAATGCCCGTAAGCCGTGGCGTTTGGCGCAAGATTAGAGCCAACCAACAAGTCAAGGTTGATAATGGGGGAAGGCTAGATTTCCCACGTACCCCAAGGGCCTTATCTGACCAAGTTGTAGAGCTCCCCATAGCCAGAGGAAAGGCCGACAACCTGACGACCCGAGATGTTGAAAGATACTTTTGATAACGTCGGTTGAATTGACGAAATTCAGTGCCCATAAATGATCAACGAGGCTGTGTTGCTGCTTTCAGAACACGACTTTGACTCATTGGATCGGGTCAGCAGTGAGAACCTCGTGCCGAGATGACGCATCCGACACCTCTTATGCATCGGCCAATGAGCTAGAGTATCTTATGCTATTCTATTTACTTGCTTTCAGCTCCATATAAGCGGCCCATGATGGGGAATTATCGACAGTCGACTACATCGGAAAGAAAAGGAAACAATATCCGGAACGGCAATTACATGACCTAAGTACTCAACGTGTGGGTATTCAATGTAGTCTGGTAGAAGTCCATGTGCCATAGTAGGCATGGCTGTGGTCTCATTTCACTTCGGGTGCCCCCAAGTCATGTGGGATGTAGGCAGGCAGATCAAGCAGACCAATGCCTTATGTGCCATTGTACATGTGGTTTATGTCGAGTATGGTTCAGGTGAGCATGTCATTCACAACGCAGATGTGAGGATTTTAGTCTACATGAAAGCGTGGCTTCTATATCAAAAGTCCAACTACAACTACCTGTCATATTATAGAGGAATCGTGAGCCTCTCCTCAGACGTCATTCAACGGAAACGTGAATGCCTTTGGCGCTGTCAGCTCGACGAGCGTGGAGAGGGAGAGTCAGTCAGCTTACCCGCCATCCGCTCTTGATGCGGATGCATTCCGGCATGTATTTGATGATGGAGCGTGTTCACCGCATATTGTTTGGCGGCAGAGGGAATGATTAATGAAGCGGCCCTCTCTTGGAATTCGCATGCAACACTTTCTCCTAGCAACCACATTTCCCGTTGCCCTCTCGTCTCGGGCCTACAGCAATTCAGGTTGCTGTTTTAACCTCTATTAATCTACATCAAATTATTACTGCAGCTCCCCCACCTCTCCTAAAGATGACTGTTGCTATTGGGACGGCCGGAAAAGGACCCAGAACAGTATGCGATCTCATTGAAGACTGGGCACAGAAGCAACCTGATCATATAGCCCTTTCATTCGGTGATCGGAGTATTACATACGCTGAGCTAGAAAATGCCACCACTTACATCGCATGGATGTTATGCGAGAGGCAGGTCAAACCTGGAGACAAAATTCCTGTTCTGGCACAGAGAAGCCTTGAGATGGTTATCTGCTTTCTGGGTGTTCTCAAAGCAGGTGCTTTATATGTTCCAATTGACGTGGAATCTTGGAGCAAGGACCGCATCAATTCGACGATGGAACGAGTATCCGCTCGTATTATTCTGAATACTAGCACGGAGAAATTCCCCGGATATGAGGAGATCCCGTTGCAAGACATCAAGCGTGCTTTTGAGCCGACGATGGAACGACAATGGCAAAACGAGCTCGATAAGCCTTGGAAACAGATCAAACCCAGCGATCTTATGTTTATAATCTTTACTTCAGGCACGACATCCACGCCCAAGGGGGTGATGATCCCACACAGCTCGGTGTTCAATTATGTACAACAAGGGGGAAAGAAGACCCCCTTCAACCTGGACGCATCCCCTGCTGACATTGTCATACTCATCTTCTCTCCCGCCTTCGACGCCTGCACGGCCGTCATATTGTCTACATTGTGTAATGGCGCTGAATTAAAGATCGCTACTCCCGCGGATTACTTGCACACGGCGACTCTCTGCACTATCATGGCGTGCACACCCTCTGTGCTGGCTACCATTCAAGATCCATCCAGCTATTCCAATCTGCGAGCTATCATGATTGGAGGCGAAGCAGCGCCTGCTTCACTCGTATGTAAGTGGGGAGAACATTTACCGAACACTCCCATGTACAACTTCTACGGTCCCACAGAGACGACGTTTGCCTCACTTGTGGCACGACTTTATCCAAATAAGCCAATCACTTTGGGATATCCCATGTCAAACAGCTGCATAAGGCTGCTGGATGGAGATGTAGAGTCTCGATACGGAGAAATCTGCATCTCCGGGCCGGGTCTGGCAACGGGCTACTTCGAGAATGAAGCCCTCACTGCGGAGAAGTTTGTTTACTGGGAAGGCGAAAGAATGTACCGGACTGGAGATTTTGCGCGAATGACGGAATATGGGCTGGAGTTTGCCGGGCGCAAAGACAGCGTTGTCAAGAACCGCGGTTTCCTGGTGAACCTCGACGGCCAAGTCATTCCCATGTTAAACAGCAGTCCAAATGTCATCTCAGCCACGGCGTTCATGCATCGAGGCCGCCTTGTGGCTTTCGTGACACCCGAGACGGTCAATGGCGTTGCTCTCCGCAAGAGCTTGATTGACAAATACGACTCCTTCATAATACCGGACGTCATTCGCTCCGTGGAAGCTCTACCGCTGAATGCGAATGACAAGATTGATAACCGCGCTTTACAAGCCCTGTTGGATATCGAGGACTCGCAGGTTCTCAGCGGCGGCTTGGTGCCAGAGCTGTCCGACCATGGTACAAAGATGGACATACTGAAAGCTGCAATCTCTTTCGCGACTTCTCTGCCTCTATCGGACCTTCCAGACAGCAGCTCCTTTACTGAACTGGGTGGAAACTCTTTGGCCGGAATCAAAGTGGTATCATTCTTGCGCACAATGGGCTTACACCTTCGGCTTGGACCACTTTTTGACCTTCCGAGCCTCTCTGCTATTCATGATGCCGTGGAAAGTCTTGAGGATACAGAAGAAGAGGAAGCGAGCCTTGAGCAGGGGTCGGCCCCGAGCATAGGACCAATGACGTCTCTGCAGAAGAAGATGGTCCGGACGGGATTGAGAAGTTCTGCCACAAGCTATATGCTGGTGCGATTATCGCTGCCTCATAAGAACAAGGCATTCAAGGGGGACGTACTTCAGTCAGCATGGCGGCGCGTGATCGAGCGGCATTCAATCTTTCGCACAGTCTTTAGCCTTGAAGACCAATTGCAACGAGTACAGCCAACACTCAATCTCGACTGGATCAATGAGGAGACGACCGAAGATCAATTAGAGACTCTGGTTCAGGTTCGCTCTGAAGAAATGCGCAAGAGGATCAATTACCTGGAGCACGGAGACACGTTCACACCCATCTCGGCATACCGCTTGATGACGGTTCCTTATGTGGCGTCCACGTTCTTGGCTCTTGTGCATCATAGTCTGGTCGATGGCTGGTCATTTAGTATCATCCTCGAAGAGCTTTGCTTGGCATTGGATGGGAAGCATCTTCCGGAACCTCCACAATTTATGAACATTGCTCTTGCCCAAGTTCGGCTACAACGAGATGCACAGGGTAATGAGTTTTGGGCGAAGCTCTTGAAAGACGGCCTATCGCAACCACTACTAAGGCTTCCTGAGCCATCACGAGATACCGTAGCGCCTGACTGGTCAAGCAGCTTGCAACTCAGTCTTGGGTTCGGGCCCAAGGAGCTTGAGACCAAAGGACGCCTTCGAGGTGTGACGCCGGCAACGGCGATATATACAGCTTGGGGCCTGGTCCTGTCGAGCTATAGCTTCTCTGACCAAGTCGCATTTGGCGCCGTGTTCTCTGGAAGAAATATTGATGTACTGGGAGCCGATCGAGTTGTTGGGCCGCTGCTGAACACATGCCCATTTCCCCTGGAGTTCAAAGAAGGGCAATCTGTGACCGACGCGCTTTCGACAGTTCAGAGTCAGCTCCTGCAGATGCTCGAGTTCCAGTGGTGTGCCGATAACGCAATGGCAAGAATACCAGCTGAAAAAATAGCCAACGCTTTCCAAACAGTTGTGGTCATAGAGTACGGTCTGCCGCCTCTGTCACAGCTTTGCGAGACGCTTCCGGAGCCATGGACAACTGAACGGCAAGACATGATGGAATTTGGCATCACTCTGTTGCTTGAGGAGGACAGCGACGCTAATCTTCGAGCTCGCATTCTCTACGATAGTTCGCAGTATACAGAATGGAGCATCGCCGGTCTACTGAAGCACTTTTACTATGCGCTCAGAGGGCTACTCGATCCGGATAATGCTCTGTTGCAGCATGTTCGAGACGGGATAGTCATCGGAGAAGAGAGAACAAATCTCTTGAAACAGCCGCAAGAGATAGAGAAGAAGTATCCCGGATACGATACGGTCAAAGACGCATTCGAGGCTGCTGCAGCCAAGTGGCCGGAGTTGGTAGCTTTGGAGTCCACCAAGGGATCGATGACCTACCGACAACTGGACGACGCTGCCAATCAGTTGGCTTGTCACTTAAGGTCCGTCACAAGCCCCGAGGACGTCGTTGGTATTCTCACTGACGGCTCACTCCACTGGATTGTGGCTATCCTATCGGTTCTTAAAGCAGGCTGCATTTGCTGTCCCATTGATGTTAGCCTTCCAACAGCTCGCATCGAAGTCATCATAGAGCAAAGCGGTGCAGCCTTTTTTGTCGCCGCAAGTCGAGGTTGCGTACGGTTACCTAAGCACGTCCCAAACAACCGAATAATTGTTTCTGAAGAGTTTCATGCCTCTCGCGAGACGCCAGCACTCACACTTGAGACCATTTCAAAGCCCTCGGACGTCATCTATCTTGTCTTTACTTCAGGTAGTACTGGTATTCCCAAAGGTAAAGCATCTGATTCAGCGATCTGTATCACCTTGAGTAGATTTCATGCTGACAGCTTTTATTATAGGTGTCGCTTTGCACAATCACAGCTTGATTGGCGTCATCAATCACGAGCCTAACCGCCTCTTCTCTGGGCCTGGACGCCGGCTTGGTCAGGTCTATGCTCTTGGTAAGTCTCGGACAACGACTGCAAATGGTATGCAAATAGGAAACTCAATGTATCTGACACTGGTCTCTCTGCTCTGCAAATTAGGCTTTGATGTTGTCTTAGTCGAGATATTTGGAACCCTTCTCTACGGCGGCACGTTGGTGTTGAAAGACCCCAGTGATCCCTTGAGTCACCTCAAGCGGGTAGATGCAATCTATTCCACTCCGTCGCTTCTTGTAGCACTATCGCCAAATGAGTACTCGAATCTCGACACAATTGGGCTTGCTGGGGAAGCTGTTTCCCAGAGCCTCGCTAATGCCTGGTCGCACACGCGTTTATTCAACTTTTACGGCCCGAGCGAGGTGAGAGTAATTGCCTAGTTTTAAGTCCGACGAGATCATTCATTAACTGCTATGATAGTGTGGGCCTATTTCCACAGGAACAGACCTTCTACCTGGTCATCAAGTTACTATCGGCAAGCCCGTTCCGAATTTGGAGCTTTATCTGTTAGATCACCACCAATGTCCAGTTCCCATAGGCGTCACGGGAGAGATATACATCTCTGGAGAGCAAGTTACTCACGGCTACTGGAACTCGCCATCCGAGACAAGAAGAGCTTTTCTTCCGAACCCATTCTTCCCTGGTAAGACCATGTATAAAACAGGCGACCTAGGCTACTGGACCCAGGAAATGAAGGTGGTGTTTGTCGGAAGGATTGACAGTCAGGTTAAGATTCGAGGATTCCGCATCGAGATGGAAGAGGTTGAACGCGCCATTACAGCCGCGCACAGGGGCGTACAGAATGCCGCTGCCATCGTCGACCAGAATCGCATTGTCGCTTTTGTGACGCCAAATACCGTGGACACCGACACCCTCCGACAGGAGGTTAGGGGGCTACTCCCGGTCTATGCTTGTCCAGCGCGAATTGTGGCCTTGGACACGTTGCCGCAATCTTCAAACTTCAAGATTGACCGTACAGCGCTGCAGACCTTGGCTGCTGGGGCTCAAGATCAAGGGGATGATCCGTCAACGCCGACGGAAAAGATGGTTGCGGAAATCTGGATCCAAGTTCTCGGCCTCCATACCAATAATAAGAAGCGGCGAATCACTCGCGATGCCGATTTCTTGGCCATAGGTGGAAACTCCCTATTAGCCATAAAGGCAGCTCGATTAATATCCGAATCCACGAGCCATCGCACTCCTGTGCCTCTTCTCATGAGAGAGGTAGTACTGTCGAACCTTGCGCAGGCAATTGATCAGTATATGACTCATGAGGAGCCAGAAGAGAGTATACAATCCTTCGAGTCGATTCTGTCCAATCTACCTGTTCCGGCAAGCCTGACTGCCGCTCAAACACCATCGCCGTTGGAAGAGGAGCTATTTCTTTGGCAAACCATTTCCAACACTAAGTCGCTTTTCAACACCGCGTTCCAGTTTGTAATTGAGGGGCATGTCAATATCGGTATGTTAACAGACGCGTTAGTCTCTGTTATACGGGAAGAGCCCATTCTCCGAGCCCGCTACGTTCTTGAGGAAGGGCTTCTGCACCGTTATATTAGTGACCAGGTCACTACCCCACTGGTCTTCGTTGGGAAATCTCTGGACACCGCGAAGCTACAGTCTCTGATCGAGGAGCCTTTTGACCTCGCCCGCGACCAACTTATTCGGGCAGTAATCTGGAAGCAAGATGATGGTCATTTGACAGCAAAGACGTTGCTCTCGTTGATCACGCACCACATCATCACGGATAAGGCATCGCTTGCTATTCTACTTGAATCTATCGGCAAGAGGTACACGGCAGCGGTCGATTCTGTCACCACTAATGGACAGAATGCAGCAGAAAGCACTCCAAAGGGCACCTACATCGAATGGACGCAGTGGCTGGCGAAAATCAGCGCGCTGCCCGCCACGCCAGCAACTCTTGCAAAGCAAAAGTTCTGGCACGGCCGCGTCAGAGAAATGGAAGCAGTCCCGCTATTGGATAAGAATGGACGCGAGAATCTTGGTCGAGACGTACCTTGTTACGAGTCCCTTCTTGTCGCAACCGGGGATGGCTGCAGCTTTTCACAGCGCATGGCTCTCGCCGCGGCCGCAATCACGCTTTTTGCAGTATTTGGCGAGGATGAATTCATATTCGGTATACCGTATATGAATCGAGACGAACCTGGAACGGCGAACCTTATGGGACTCCTCCTCGACCGGCTTCCAGTACACATAAAACTACACAAAAGCAACCTATCGGACTCTGCTCGATTCATCGATGACATTGTGTCAGAGGTCAACCATTGTGTGCAGAACCAGATGCCCTACATGCAGATATTACGAATGGCCAAGGAACGAAGGCCTCTTTTTGACGTCGTAGTTATTTACCATTGGAAGTCAGACGCCCTGGAGCATTCTCTCCGGTTGCCTGGAACTCAAGTTTCGAGTCAGCGTATTCGAGCCCGAGGAGCCAAGTTCACTTTGCAGCTTGAGTTTACTGAGCAAGATGAAGGATTGCATTGTGGGATCGAGTACAATGCGCGGGCTCTCTCCGCGCCGCAGATGGCAGCCATTATATCTTTCATCCCAAGCGTCATCAAGGGCCTCATGGCTGGCTCTGCACCGGCAAAGATTCTCTCATATTTCAGCCAATCAGAGCATTGTAACCCTTTGGAGGCTATGCCGGCTTACAGGAAAAGGACGCGCAAAGTCCGCGAAGCCTTTTCCGAAGCACTCGGGGTGCATCCAGCAGGGATCGCCCTGGACACCACGCTGTATGACCTGGGGGGGACATCTGCAACAGCTCTTCGACTTCAGTATTCACTAAAGAAGAGGGGAATGCTTGGAAACTTGGGTGATATCCTTCTAGCGCCTTCGGTAGGAAGTATCGCTTGGATGTTCTCATAATGTTGCGGCAGGACGGTTCGGGTTCAACCATGTCAGTCTCTTATGACTCCAGGCAAAAAGAATTGACGCTACGAATTTAACAGGGCAGATACTGCGGAATTAATTGAATGGAATGAATTGGAACAAATATGCGACTAAAGCTGAGTCAAGCTGCGCGGTAAGCGGTTTTCGCCCTCAGCATAGGGCTGGCCAGCTTCGCTTCGGGCCATGTCATTGACCCATTGTTCATTTCCGAGCAGTTCAAGCTTGGGCCCTTTCTGTGCCCATTTTGAGGTCAGATAATACCAAGACAGAGCGTTGCCAACCGTGCCGACTTCGTCGCTAACGCCAGTCTTTGCGGCTTGGGACATTCGCTCGTGTAGCTTAAGATCGGTAAACAGCTCCATCAGATGGCTTGCGACAGCCTTCCAATCGCCTGGTGGGACGAGAAATCCATTGATCTTGTCTTTGACTTGGAGAGGAATTCCACCTGCAAACGAAGCGATCACAGGGCGACCCGCGTGGAGTGCCTCAGAGACTTTCACTTCGAAGCCTTCATACGTCGAAAGTTGGAGGACGACGTGGGCGTTGGCCATGAGGCAGTTCAACAGCTGGTCGCAAGGGTCTAAGCGCATGACGCTCACATCGGCCAAAAGGTGAGGATATTTAGTTTCCAGCTGGGTCATGACTTGATCATAGATAGCGATACCGTCGGGGTCGTCTACGGAAGCGTTGCCACAACTTGATTGCAATAGAGAGGTTAGCACCCGTTACAACGGACAAATGGGGTGGGGAAACGTACATGACGAGCTGAGGGATACTGATGCCTCCATGCTTTTCGAGCTGCTCCCGGAAACACGCGTACGCATCGACGACAGTTGGCAGCCCCTTGGCTGGATCGAACCGGGACACCTGGATAATGTATTTCCCTACAAGGCGTTAGTGGAAGATGTGTAAGGCAGTATTTGGGCTTCGGGCGCCGTGTTCGCTTACTTCTTGGCCACTGCAGCTCCGTCATTCGCTCTGATCGGCATTTGATGTTGTAAAGGTGACCGTAGTATCCTGTATCCCATATGTCCAGCGGCTTATTCAAGCCATCCAACCTAGGTAATTTGAGAATCAGTTCTCTATTTCAGATTTTTCAAGGCGAATCTTGCCTACCAATCTGTTGTTGCAGGCATATACAGCACCTTCTCACGCGGCACATTATGTGGCACAAACGAAGGCATTGGATGGCTGATGAACAAGTCTGCTTGCTTGATGTTTTGCCAAAGAAAGTCCCAAACGTCTGCTTGAGGAGAATCGGCCTTTTTAATCAGGTCTGTACGAATCTGGATATGTGATCGATAGAAGACTGGCCGAGATGGCGTGAGCTTTTTGATGAGCGGGATGAGGCACGGCATTTGCGGATCGTCAATCTTTGACTAGGTGAGTAAACTGCACGGCACATGGCATAAATCAAGCCTGAACTGGGCTGTGAAGCAAGCTTACAATAACGATATCGGCGCCACCTTTCTCTGGTCGGCACAGAGGCCCTCCATCAGAGAACCAGTACCGATTTCCGTTGTCGGTGATCCATTTGAGTATAGAATCCTTTTCTTCTGCTGAAATGAACTGACCCTCAGGGCTCACTCCTTGGAGAGTATTATGGATATTCTTTGTGATGCGGAACACTCCCGGATGAGGCTTGGGCACTGTTGCCCATCAGTTCAAGCTCGACCTTGCAGGATAAATTGTGCTTGCGCGGAAGGTAACTTACCGTACCAGCGAAGGTCGACCCCCATCACGCGAGAGAATCGGACGAGAGCGTGCCGCATCAGAGCCACACCACCACCTTGGGGGGTGCTGCTGAAGAAAGCAATCTTGGTCTTGTGCTTCCGTAAAGTCTTTGCGTAATGCATGACTGTCTCCCAGGATGCAAAGCTGCAGGTAGTTTTGTAATCCTCGAGGGAAATGAGAGGTGCTTGGAATGATGCATCAACCTCCACAATGCCACGCCATGCAACTTGTAGAAGAGGAGCCAATGAAGGGCCGAAATTCCTATTGTATTGAAAGAGGTCAGTTGGCCACGTACGTCGAAGGACAGTTGCGCATCATCACATACATGATGCATTTTCTCGCCATTGAATCGGCTTGTTCGTCCACCCGCTTGCTGAGCCACAGAGCTATCCGCTCTGCATGCTCATGGGGTTGCTGAATAACGATAGGGACGATATCCAGTTCAAGCCAGAGCCGTGAGCAGAGCGACGGGCTCGTCGTCTTCAATGAATGGGGAAGTCCAGCGCCGACAGCCTTGGTGAAAGTTCTGTGCTCATACCATCGGAGCGAGTTGATGATGTAGTCTGCGAGAAAATCTTGGCCATTGTTGCCTTCTGGTGCAGTCACGGTTTTGATCGAGAAATCGATGAGATACGTCGCATCGCGAACCGCGAAAGAAACCAGGTACGTCTTGTATCCGGATGACACGGCTGAGATTCCGACAAAGATGGGCTACAGTGTAGAACAGACATTAGAACGCGACGATAGGACGAGCAGATAATGGAAGGGCAAGAAGCTGAGACGGAGGTCACATCATTTCCATCTCGACACTGATGGTAGATCAACAATATGTGAGAGAACAGCGAGACTGACTGTTAAACTGAGGCCGAAGCACCCTTCTGCTTGGACGAGTTTTTCTGCTTGGGATTTCCGGCGGAGAGAGGTGCTGACGTGGAATTCCTGGCTAGGCTCTTTGGTCATTTTGAAGATTGAGAAACTGGCTACCTATTTGTGAAGGATCTGCGATGACCTCTAAAGCTGCTGTCTATACCGAGCCTCAAGTCGCTATGCACCAGCTGAGTGTTAGCAAGTGCGCTTGCAGCCTTTATCTACATCTTCAACCAATCTTGAATTAATCTTCAAAGACCGATAATCCGATCATGAGGGGTTAGTTGATGAGGTGGCGTGGTGCCACACATTGACCATCTGAGTGGTACGATGAGATCGAGCAGCACTAGAATCTCAAAGTGGCATCATTATGACATCAAATTCTCTTCTCGAATCGGCGATTGGCATAATCATAAAACTGTGGAAGTTTTAAGATCGAAATCTGAGAAAGAATATAGCCAGCTTTCAATTTGCCGGCTCAAGCCACAATAAACGAACGGTCTACAACATACGGTAGTGTCTTTTTTCGGAGGAACTTTGGGCGAGCTGGTTATTAAATCCGGTGTCGATCTTGACGACGCAAGAAGAATATCTGCCATGAAACGAAATAGCTGGCCGAGGCAAGATTGAGATACATGTGAAGCCCAAGGCCCGAAGACGCGCAATCATGCATGTTGCAACATACGATGCGCATTACATGATGTCAGATGCTCGGCATCTCCTGTCCGACGCCAGAGTGGCTATCTACATGTCAATGTTAGCCAACGGTTACAAATAGCAAACACGAGGCCAGTATAGACTCACCTACAATTGAATATTTAGTTGTCCCATCTAAGTTGCCCGTTGCGACTGGATGAGCATTGCTTGGATCCGGTCATATGCGTTGCGACAGCCATATATGTTGTCTACCGCCAGCGCTTGTACTTCTGGTCTATCCCGCAACGAATAACAGCAGCAGCTCCTATCACCCACATGGCCGCATTAGGTACAGATCCTAGCTCTACGCTGCGAAGAAGGGCATTACAGTTATGTGAAAGTAGTAGGATCTACCCATGAAGAACGCTGCTCTCGTCGGCAAACCTCCATTGCCGGATTTTGGAACAATCAATCTCTAAGTCGGTTACGAGCGTCACGAACGGCAACGGTTGAGTCACCTGGGCCATGCTAGTTGTATCATCAGCTTCTCTGTGTGCCAACAACGGAGAAAGTCTGCAGTGGTAACAGGAGCGACTGACCCTCGTAATCCAGGACCATGTCATCAACTGTTCGCGTCTCTGGTTCTGACGGAAATTAGTATTCTAGGAGAAGATATCGCATTGTTAGAAGAATTAAGACGGACGAGATGGGGTCATTTGTGCGATAGCCCACGATGCGAAAGAACTAGGTAGTGACACATGGCAATTTGCATTTGCTATAGAGTGATGGTTCCCCTTTGTGCAATGGAAAGACCACGGTTGGTATCAGCTACAAGCGAAGTGTCTCTGGCAACGCCTTCTTCATCCCGATAAAATTTGCAAAATCTCGTTCAGTCCGTGATCAACGTAGTCAGCCGCTTTGACTCAACTGTCAAATTCTGGTGACGGGAATGCCAAAGCCAGCTTTAGTGAAAACAGCTATGATTGCGGTGGAGCTGTTGATCCTCCTTAGATGTGAAGACAATCTCAATGGTCTAATACTTGCGGTTCTTACATCCTTGGAAGAGATACAATCATACCCTCCAAAGGGTGCTATTCTGAGCAGAACCATTGATCTGCAGGTCTTTTACTCGAGAATGTGCCGACTATATCGTGCGCCTCCGGACTGGATGCCTGAATTGTCTCCACATGTTATTCCAAGCAGCATAGGGCGTCTCTTGCTCAGGACTGAATCACAACAATGATATGCCAAGTTCAAACTCAATATCAGAATGGCATCCTGAACATAGGCAGAACGTGAGGAGCAATCGAGTGCGAAAAAGGCAAATGTTAGACTACCGAATTTCCTACTCCTCTCTCGTAACATGTGCAATAAAGGGAGCATCATCTTGTTGGAAGGGGGTTGATAGCCTTCCTTGATATTGCAAGTGTCCCTCTGGTAGGGCGAGTATCTTGTAACTCGCACGCAACTAGTCAATGTATACTCATAACTTTTCATAGATGCGATGACCTTGACTGTATGGAGTACTTCCTCGTTGGGTACAGTTGCTGAAAAGTTTTGCCATGAAAGGCGGAGCTCTCAAGCGTGCAAATATATAAGAACATACAGATCAATATATCACATGCGACTGACCAACAGCTCTTACTAGTGCCCTTATGACATGTCTGTAATGCCTGTGAAATCCTTCTTCTTTATGGAGCTAGAGCTTCTCTATCCTTGAATTGGGAGTTAGTAAATGCAGATTGTTTCTTTGAAGAACCATGACTCAGATTCGCATTTTGAGTGAAGTTCCTCCTAGGGCTCAGTTCAAGCAGCAGCAATTATTTCTCAGGCGTGCTACGATCAGCGTTTAATGGCCGATACCGAGGTCATATCTACTCTAGCTTTCAGAATCTGATATCTGCCGGTGCGCTATTTCTTAAGGAAAGTCTAGCCAAATCAATTACCGAGGCAGCTTCGTTGATCAAGTACCTGAGAAGAGTGAAGGGCAAACCAGATCAACCCGCTTCTCCAGATTGAACGGCCCCGCCAATAGCATTACACGATCGCCCCACGAGTCATAACATCACATTCACAGCGTATCGGCTTCATCCTCGATTCAGATGCGGTAGAGGGGATCTGCGGGCATATTCCCATTTAAAGCAGCTCAGATGCCAGGTCGTATGCAGCATCTCTGTTGTTTCGCCTATGGAAGCCACGGAATTAATAACGAGAAAATGGCATAAGCATCCCAGAGCACGGGGTCGTGAACCATGGATGTAACTCTTCCACTGAATACAAATAGGTATCCGACCTCTTTGATCGCCAAATCCGCTGATCCCTTTAAAAATATATATTCTCATCTTTTTTTCATCATCATTTACCGTGAGGCTGACCACTTGCTTGAGTGAAGATGGTTTCGATCTTCGCCGCAGCAAAGGCCCTCCCAGTTTTGGCAGCCAGCGCTTTTGCTGCTGCGAGCTACCCTGCTATCCCTGCTGATTTGACAACTCCGGTGCAGCAGCGTATTGCTGTCAATGGACCCAACAGTACGTCTTCGTGAGTTGTTCGAGGCAGGCGTGGCTTATGCTAAGCTGGTTGTCACAGGCGTATCAATCGGCTGGAATACATACAAACAGCTAAGCCAGCCGTGTGTTGCCTACGGCACCTCCGCCACGTCTCTGACGCAGCAAGCCTGCTCTCAGAGCTCTGTTACATACCAGACTTCGCGCACTTGGTCAAATGTTGTGACGCTCAGCAGCCTCTCGCCAGCAACAACATACTACTACAAGATTGTCTCGACCAACTCAAGTGTTGATCACTTTCTGAGTCCCCGCCTCGCCGGAGATAGAACCCCCTTCTCCATCAACGCCATTATCGACTTGGGTGTAGTAGGCCCCGATGGCTACACAATCCAGAATGACCAGACAAAGCGTGATTCCATCCCGACTATCGATCCTTCGTTGAACCATACCACCATCCAGCGGTTAGCGGAGACAGTCAATGATTATGAATTCGTCATCCATCCCGGGGACCTCGCCTATGCTGATGATTGGATCGAGACGCCCAAGAACATTTTTGATGGGACAAATGCATACCAAGCAATCCTTGAGCAATTTTATGCTCAGCTTGCTCCCATCTCTGGCCGCAAGCCCTACATGGCCAGCCCAGGCAACCATGAAGCTGCTTGTCAAGAAATTCCGCACACGACTGGACTCTGCGACGCCGGGCAGCGTAATTTCAGGTACATTTGCGCCCGGGCCGTCCTCTGACGAAGGCTGCGATGCTGACCCTTTGATTGTAGTGACTTCATCAACCGATTTGGCCGGACTATGCCCACGGTGTTCACTTCCACCTCGGCAAACAACACGGCAAAGGTTAATGCAAACAAGGCTCAGCAGCTCGCCAAACCGCCCTTCTGGTTCTCTTTCGAGTACGGAATGGCGCACGTTGTCATGATTGACACCGAGACAGATTTTGCCGATGCCCCCGACGGACCGGATGGTTCTGCTGGCCTCAACGGCGGGCCATTTGGCGCCCCGAATCAGCAGCTCCAATTCCTCGAGGCGGATCTCGCTTCCGTCGACCGCGCTGTCACGCCCTGGCTCATTGTTGCCGGGCATCGACCTTGGTACAGCACTGGAGACGCTGGTTGTACACCTTGTCAGACAGCCTTTGAAGGACTCTTCTACAAGTATGGCGTTGACTTGGGAGTCTTCGGCCATGTTCACAACTCCCAGCGATTTTTCCCTGTTTACAATGGCACGGCTGATGCCGCCGGCATGGCGAATCCCAAGGCGCCGATGTATATCGTCGCTGGCGGCGCGGGTAATATCGAGGGCCTCTCCGACGTTGGCTCCAAGCCATCGTACACAGCATTTGCCTACGCAGATGACTTCAGCTATGCCACAATCCGGTTCTTGGACGAACAAAACTTGCAGGTCGACTTCTACCAGTCTTCCACCGGCAACCTTTTGGATAGCTCGAAGCTCTTCAAGTCTCATGATCAGCAATTCGTTGTCCAACAGAGTCCAGTGTCTTCATAGATCAGATAGACCATTGAAAATAGACAAGGCGGCCGGGCCACCCTCAGGACACGTGCAGTTCAGAGATTTCCGTATCACATACCTTCATCATGCGCAAATGCGTCTCTGCCTCAGTCAAGTGACCATTTTTTTTCCATTATAACTTCGCATACAGGCTGATCTCAAGCAACATTCTCAACTGGCATGGACCACGAAGCATCTAGAAATCTGATGCTGCTAGAGGCGTTCATATTGTGAGCAAATCTGCTGATACTGGCTAAATTTATAGGTACCCGACCCTCTGAGTGCCTTACCGGAGTTTGCTGCCGGTGGCTTGCCGCGGGGCTTCCCCTGCAGCAATATCTATGTTATTTCAAAGCTTCAAAAGACAAGTAAGAGGCAGCAGGAAAATCCATCTGCCAGCCAAGTTCTAATTGAGGTTACCTTAGATTCGTGCTCTTCTATAGGCCGACGCCGGAAGCTACCTCTCTTCACTCTGGGTTTCACCAATTTCGTAAACCCGCTTCCTATCTTTGCTCAATCAACGAAAGCTGAAGCAAGCCGCTTTGGCACACTGGAATCGACATGAATGGCGCCTGGGCTGATTTGACTAACCCTTCAGAAGCTCTCCTTATGACATATGCTCCGTGATTTCGAATTGACAAACTACTAACTGGCACCTCTCGGAAGGACGCGCAATTGCCTACCCCGTAGATCCGGTATTAACGGTTGCGTAGGCTTCATAATGAACAAGATAGTATGGTAATATGTATCTCCAAGTGTAAACAGACTTACGCGTTCGATTGAGTGCCTACTCTATGTAGTAAACCCACCAGCCGTGACAGCTGGTGGGGGTCCGCCTGTTCGGCGAAACCTTTCGGGGATGGTGATAGTACGTCAACGCACAATCTGCCTACAGAGAACAAGAATTGAGCTGATCAAATTGATGACATTTTTACGCCCTGCGGTTTTAAATGACGCACAGAGGCGTCTTATGATATAAAACGTAACATGGTCCCCAAGTCTTTAGGTTAATTCGTCTCATCCAGGCAGACAGACGACAGCATTAAGAGAAACGACATTCGTAAGCAGCATCAATACCAAAATGTCCCAGATCACTTTATTCACCGACTCTCGGCTACCCTGCCCGCAGCGGCTGCTTCTCACCATACACGAACTCGGCCTTCAGATCAAGGATATTCGAGAGGTTGACATATCCAAGTCTGAGAATAAGGTGCCGTTACAATGCCGCAGAGATGTCCCGGAGTTTCTCGACGAGTTTCTGACACGAGTTAGCGTCTAGAAATATTAGAGCTTAACCCCTTTGGCGCTGTGCCATTCATACGAGACGAATCTTATGATCCGCCTCTGATGTTGGCGGAGTCGCGTGCAATTGCGAGATACCTTGCGCGAGCCTATGGCAGCAATGACTCGTCGGTTTCGCTGCTCCCAGATCCAAACGACGTGCTAGCCATTGCAAAGTTCGAAGAAGCAGCCTCAATTGAGCTCACTTCTTTTGACGCCGTCGCCAATCAGCTAGTATTTGAAGAGCTATTCAAGCCGTATGTCCTTTACAGATCAGGGCTCTAGAGAGATCACATACCAACGTGAACAGGTCATGGTTCAACGGCGAGACGGACGTTGAAAAGTGCAAAGAACTTCGGATGGGAGTTGAGCGAGTCGTCGACTTGCTGGATAAGAGGCTTATTCATCAGCAGTTCATGGCTGGAGAGGTAAGTATCAGGCTTTGATGTAAGCGATGTGGAAAGCCGATTAACAAAAGCTCAGAAACTGACTGTAGTGGATCTATTCTTCGTTCCTTACATGCATCATCTGGTCAAAACGGTCTATCCAACCTTGTTAGACTCTCGGCCTTCTCTGAGTACATGGTGGCAGAGGATGACCTGCTTAGAATCGTACAAGTGCTTGTTCAGTAGCCTGAAAGTTACTTAGCAATATTCGACCAAGCGTCATCCTCTCAGTCTATACAACTTATATACCGTTGCGCCCTTGCCTGGACAAATCTTAACAGATTCGTGCTAGAGTCCTAGTGACATGTCCCGAACGCGGGGCGTCGCGCCATGGCAACGCTTGGGTAATAGTATGTACATGTAGCAATACGGCAGCGATCTGCCCGTGTCCCTCTACTTGTATACCGAGGCCTAACGGTTATGAGAGTCTCCATTTCTATCGGGATGATTTGGCCCAAGTATAGGAGCCATATTCGGGCACATAGCTAACTGGCCAATTCTTTTCTTCAGCAGGACAAGGCAGACCATACCAGTTTTCGGCTCGTGAACTTGGCTAAATGCTTGCTAGGTGGGGAGCTGTACATGTATGGATCCACCGTGCAAACCATCGGGACATCATTCTTCCTGGGCTAAAGAAGAGTTCGGCTTGGCTCTTATTCTGTCCCATCTTCAAAACGTAAGTCAGTCAATCATCTTGTGATGAGTAAAAAAGAGCTATCATCGATCAACAGCGCTGGTAATCGTTTCTGTCAATGGAGGCTCAAAGCCCAGCACCTCCAGGCCTCGCCCAGCCACTGGGATATGCCGACCAGGCATGCAAAGAATGCCGACGGCGAAAGTCAAAATGCAATAAGGGAATCCCCACATGTAACATGTGCCTGAGATACAGAAGACACTGTTTATACGAAAAGCACTCTCGAACTCCACTAACGAGGAGGTGAGTATCGGCATCAAATATACTTGCTACGAGGCACCGTTCCAATCTAATGTACCTCGGCAGGCATCTTACTGAAGTAGAAGAAAGGTTAGAGCAGGCTGAGGCATTGATCAGACAACTACGAGCTGCTCTTCCACCGCAAAATGTTCTCAATGAAGGATCGAATAATACGACTATCTCACCATGCGAGCTATCCGATAGAGACGCATTGGCTAAAAATAGGCAAGATCAGTCAGGACTGGCCACAGAGGGAGTCGAGAGTTCTTCAGGCTTCAGACGACCCATCTATAGCGAGCTTTCCGAAGATAGGTCGCATCCTCAGCATGAATTGGCCGCAGCTGTTGCCGATGGACTGGCCTCTGATGAGACTCTCCTCGCGGATATTCCAACACACGAAATTCATGAGGGTCCAACTTCACAGCGAGACAAGAAAGGGCTGGGGCACTTAGAGAGTTCCGATAACTCCCAACATGATGACTTTGAAAGCCCTCCATCAACAGGCGAATTTGGCTGGAATGAACACGAGCCTGTACAGAAAGACTCTCCTGGAATGTCGACCTCAAGCGACTTCAATGAAACAAGGCAGATTCTAGACGGCATGGCGTCGTTAACTGTCTCTGAACAGCGGAGTGGTTATCTTGGCATTGCGTCAGGTGCCGCTTTCCTACGCCTCTTGGAGCCCGTGGGATTCAAGGCTACGCAAAGCCACTCGCCAGTTGAGACGGATGCAAGCCTTTCCATAATCACACTTCCTAACATAAACAGACACATCGCCGACTCGATGATTGATGCATATTTCAGGATATACCACATCAGTTACCCCATCGTCCACGAACCAACATTCCGAGCCCAGTATTCTGAAGTCATTCCAAGGCCCAATGGCGGATCATGGTATATTCTAGCCTATGTTATGGCCGCTCTTGGAGTTTATACGACCGCGACGACCTTGAACAACCTAGATCTCGACATCTTCCACCATACCAAGTCTCTACTCTCGTTTGACGTACTTGAAGTCGGCAGCTTGACAATGGTTCAGGCTCTGACGTTGATATCCAATTATCAACAAAAGAGAGATAAACCCAACGCTGCCTATAGTTACTCAGGATTGGCGGCGAGGATGGCCATGGCGCTTGGGCTGCACAAAGATTTTCAGGGATGGAAGATATCGCCCTTAAGCATGGAAATCCGACGCAGAGTCTGGTGGACGTTAAGCATATTTGACATTGGAGCTACCATCACATTCGGTAGACCACAGGTGTGCCCCTTCAACGGCGTTGACATATCGTTGCCCATGAATGTTCATGACAAGGTAAACAATACCCCCAACGTCTCTCTCAACGCAAGGTATGGCTAACATTCACAGGATCTTACGGCTATGTCTGCTTCTTATCCTCCCGATCCACACGAGATCTCCGTTTACACGGCAGTCCGGACACAGGCAAGGTTTCATATTGCTACCAACCCGATATATATACGCATCATTTCCAAGCCTTTACCAAGTGCCCGAGAACTTCTGCAACTCGAGGCCCAGTGCCTCGGGCCATGGATGGAAAACACGCCCCCTTACTTTTCAGAAACGGCCTCTATACCGTCCAAGCATGTCTTTTCCCATTCCGTCATACAGTGGAGGTGGCGAAACTTCCGCATAATCATGTACCGGCCTTTCGTCATCCGGCGAGCATTACTTGCGCGCAGCGGCCGTCAAGATAATTCGAGTCCGGAGTCGCTTCAGGCCTACGAGCGGTGTCTGGATGATGCAAAAGAGACGATATCATCCATAAGCGGATTTTGGGCCACGAATGATCATATTCGTCTGTTTGCGTGGTATGCCTTGTATGTTATTATGAAGACTGAGACCAAACAGACGTCGTCGGCTGACATTGACACAGGTATTTTCTATTCCAAGCCGCCTTGGTACCTTGCATCTGTCTCCAGAACGATCCTTCCTCTCTTAAAGCGCCTGAGTGGCGTGATCAAATTGTCACCTCCCTCAAAGTAATGGCGGCACTGGTACCTGTAAACCCAAGCGCTCAAAGATGCCATCAGGTCATTGTAAGTCTCTGCGGAGCGCATCTGAATTCATCATCACCCCTTCCGGCCAATGCCAGACTCGAGGCTGCGTCAAATCTGCAGCCAGAGAATGCATTCGGGGTTCACAGTGAAGCATTTCGCCACTCGTCTGATGCCGAGGGCGACAGGCCGATGATGCCCGCGGACAACCCGCATGATCACATGAACGCCGTTTTCTCCATGATGTGGCCTAATGCGCTATTCGACGCTGCCAACAAGGAGCATGATGATTCTTGGATGGATTTTCTTAATGGTATATAAATACAACACAGTTATTTGACATATTGCAGTGGTGTCGTCTTTTGTCGGAAATGTTACAACCACTGTTACAGTTTCCTCCTTCATGCTGAAACCAGGCGATGCTCTATACGTCGCTCTATGATATGCACTCTTCTCTGGATGGTTGAAACTTCTAGGGTTTTGATTCTATGCTTTCTATCATCACATCGTACCTGCCCTGACTCTTGGACACAATAAACTCGCCATTCACCAGGTCGTTTGCCTTTGCCCGACGGACTGCCTCCTCCATTGTTGCTTCAATTCCGGCGGCAAGATGTCGAAAAGCGACTCGTCTACAGGCCAAATCAGGCTCGACGTGAACAAACCATTTCTCATCCACGAGGTTTGCAATCTCATCCCATGGCGGCTCATCGCAGAGAAGGTAATTACCTTCCAGGATACATATATCCACGTCCGCCTCTATGAGTAAACCATCCGATACCGGATCTTTGATTGCGTGGTCGAAAGTAGGCGCAAGGACTGGCTGACGGTGCGCCTGTGGTTCGAGCTTTCGCACGAGGCTGACAGCTGCATGGCCGTCAAAGGTCCAGGGGGCTCCACGGCGCGCAAGGGCTTCTGAAGCATTGGGTAGTTTTCGTAGTATGGCAAGCGGGAGGTGAAATCCGTCGGCAGATATAACGATAGCCTTGGGGCTGTTGTTTTCGGGAGGTAATGAATTGATAATACCAGCAACCCTGTTTGCGATTGTTGTCTTTCCGGAGCCAGGAGGGCCTGCTACTGCGACTAGAAGCCGAGGCGGAGGGTTCAGGCTCCCTGTATCGTTGGTGGTAGCCGCTTTTGCCTTCTTCTCTTCCCACTTGCAGAGGAGGCGCTCTGCAAGCGATCCATACGTTTGGTCCATCCTATATTGTAGATTCAATCACTATTAATGAGTCGCCGGTTAAAGGTGATACGGCTGATGCCGTATATAGACCGTCTGCTTACTTCATGGCACGGACACAGATCTCCGTATCATGTATGCGCTTCATTTTCAGTCTCGGAGAAATCCATGCTCCACTTCGCTCACAATTTACCTACAATACAACTAGTCATGGCTTTGCTCCCCATCTCAACGGGCGACTGTCACCCTTACCCACCTAGGATGAATTCCCGGACTGTCATACTGTGGCTTTGCCACCATTTCTTCAGCTAGTAATTACATGCAACTTCATCGCGGGTAGTCTTGATTTTCGTGCACGGTGATAGAACAACCGAGAACACATACTAGTAATTACCTACCCGAAATGGTCCTTTACAGTGTCTACCCCGTAGCTATTGATGTCGGTAGGAAGCACAGCCCGGGCAACCTACACGAAATTTGAACATTCTACATGGTATGTGATTGGTGAAATTGATGTACCTAACAAACTTAGCTACGTGGATCTCATGTTTTCTTCGTCAATCCAATGTTAGTCTTAAGAGCCGTACATTATCCAGACCTCCTATCACTTTCTTTCATGTCGTTTGTTGGCAATATCCCGCCAACCGAGAATCTTTGTGTATTTCTACAATTGGCAACTGCTTCGAAGCGCTAGTGGAATCTGATACTATCGGGAAGGCCTCGTGCTGGCTGAAGATGATTGAGTCTCCTTGGCGCAGCTCCCATTTCCGCACCCCCGATGATGTTCGTCGGCCCCGCCCCGACTTATTCCGACTGTCCGATTGTCCGCATGACAAGACAATTGGTTTGAAGGCTGAGGAAGGATGAGCATCCAAGCCGCAACGGCAGTCGATTTGAGCTTGGCCTCAGTATTGGCTTCTATTTTCTGTTGCATGACGCAAGTCGGCACAAAGTACGGATGTTACAAAAGAGCTCTTATTATTCTATGCCGCCTACCATACTAATCATATTACCAATCAATCAACTGGTATCTACCACATGGTCAGTGGTTGAGCCTTGCGCTTCCTGGTTCCTTCACCTCTATGCTGACATTTGATGCTACAAGACCGTCGAATCCACTAGTAATCGCGTTGTAAGAATAGTATTCGGCTGTAATACGTTGGTTTCTCGTTCGACTTTAGACATTGTGATTCGGTGATCATCCCTCAGCTTTGATGCAGCCTGATTTTTACCTATGCTTGAGAACCCTATGCTACTCGGCCCATATACTGTGTTTATTGAATGGGTGAAGCGATCCCCCTTATCATGTACTATCTTGGCACTTCGTGTGGGAGTCTGCAGTAGGGGCTGATTGAATGTTAGCGACAGATTTTGTACCAGCCATGTAGCCTCTAATAAAGACAAGGTTGCAGGCCGCCTCAGTGCGGCATCTGCTCACCGACCTGTATCAGCTTCGCGTTACATGCTGCCTGTAGCATTGGACCAGAAACAGTGGAGTCCATGAAAACTGCATGTCGTACTCCATACTTTCTGGACAGTGAACAATTCCGAACCCCGTCGAATTGTTCGTCTCCGCAGCCTCGGTGCTCATCCAAATCTTGAAGCCAGAAAGATTTCCACAACTTCATTGACGCCCAGGTGACCTAGAGGGACACCCGGAGGATCTGGCACAATTGCTTCTCCCGTTGCAAGCAATGAGTACGGATAGTGACACACGAGTTATTATTCCTCGTACGCGCCCGTCGTGCACTCACTGCCAGAGATCGAAGAAACGATGTAGTCGAGAGAAGCCTCAATGCTCTACATGCGTACGGTCAGTCCGATATCTCCCGAGAAGCGTGATTGTATGTCACGTCCTGACACATTGCGAATCACTGAACAGACATGGAAGGGACTGCGTCTACACTGGTAACACCACAGTTATCGCTGGTGTTGTTGACCATATACCCAGCGCATCTACCTCATATCAACCTCCGGACATTTCTCGGTCGACAGAAGATAATTTCCCCGTGGTATTTTTTCTCGACTCGATTCTCTTCCAGCGTTCGTTAAACAAGCTGCCCGATCTGGATCCAAGTCTCAACGATCATCTCCCAAAATACATTGGCCATATTGCACCCGACCCGGCTTTCATAAAGTCATACTTCGCAACTATCCATCCGTCAATACCTTTTCTGTCGAGAAAAGAATTCAGAGAGAGGATTTTGAGCCCTCTAAGCTCACGACGACCGGCACATACCCTTCTAATAGCATCAATGAAGTTGCTAGCGAGTCCACTTCCTGAACAAGGACCACGATGCAGTGCTTATTATGCCATAAAAAGCAGCCTGATAGAAGCAGAAAACTCGGGCATTCTAGATCTGCGTGTCCTCCAAGCCATTATTCTCATAGCTCTCTTTGAGATTGGGCATGCTATTTACCCGGCAGCGTACATGACAGTCGGCTACTGTGTGCGATATGGGAGTGCGTTAGGCATTCATAAGGCAGTGGAGCAATACTCCGAAGAGGAGTTTAGTGCTTCGGAGTCAGAAGAGCGTCGCAGAAGCTGGTGGACTATTCTGCTATTCGATCGGTGAGTATCTGACTTTGTCCTGCTTCTGCCATAGCTTCCATATAAGCATACCAAATGGCAAGTCGTAACAACGTAAATCTAACTACCAGTAGGTTCATCAGCCTTGGAAGTGCCGACAAACCTATATTGACAACGGATCCAAGCGGTAACAGCTTGCTACCCATTGATGATGCCACGTGGGAAGAAAATGTAAGGTTCTGTACATGAGATCATACGATCTCGATAATGAAGTTGCTTATATAAAGATAGAGAGAGTCTTTTGCCCCTGTCCGCAAACTATTTGAGCCGCCAACCACGACGATGGGTCGTTTCTCTCTGACTGCACAAGCTGCAGTATTATTAGGGAGAGTATTCCGCAGCATCCAGGAGTCGCCCATCCAGGAAGGGTTTTGGCAGAACGATGTTGAAGTGCTGGACAGAACAATTGTTGCATTGACAAAGGTATCTTTGGAAGAGGGTAGATTCCGTGGAATTGGTGTGTGTAGCCCGTCAACCATTTGCTACAGGTATGTTGTTGATGCACATCAGGAACGGAACTCCTCAACTGACAGATGATCATTGCTCGATTGCTTTTACATGACAAAGAGAGGCATGTGCCCGGCAAGACACCGCATGAGATCACAGATCGCTTGATGTCACAAGACTTTAAGAATGACATTGCGGCCTCCATGCTTCGATTAGCCTATGCTATTCGAGACGCAGGTAGTTGCGCTGGCGATGAAATTACACCGCTCTGCATAGAAGCAATTTACCGGAGTGCAGTATTCTATGGCAAGGAGTATTCACGGACAGGTGCATACAGTGCTTTGGTATCCTGTGAAGCCATCAAAGAGGCTCTGGCGCTTATAAGCAAGAGATGGAGGGTTGCAGGTAACTCCATGATCGAACTACTCGCATGATTTCGATTAGCTGACTCTCCTAGCATCTTATGTTCAATTGATCGATGCCCGTATAATAAGCGGCATTTAGATGCCTTATGGGGGGGTCGAAAGAGTACATCTTCTCCGACTTTTATAGCCCATTGATGCTAGGTGAATATGAAACGAATCTTGTCCTCTACACCCAAAGGCGAAGATCACGAAGAGAGTTGTTTTGAGGAGAAACAGGGATGTCAATTGCAATTTAGGAGCCTATGTATTCAATGAACTAAGCAGAACTGCTTGTAATTCGGAGAATGAAACGTGGTGGTGATGCCGAGAATATCGTCTTCTGGAGTGGGAGACCTTTATGCCCAGGCCTCAACCGACAAGATCTCAGCCTTGATTAATCTGCCCATATGTCCCAAAAGGAGGAGCTTTGCCTGCCGAGAATGGTGCAGTCGGTAGTTTACCATCCAAGAATTCACCAATCACCTTGGTGTAGTAGTTTGCATATTGAAACAAGTGACCGTGGCTACTGCTGGGGAACATGACCAAATTTGCTCGAGGCAGTTGTCGCGCAAGAACGAAGGAATTTCGAGTCGGAACGATAAGATCATTATCTCCCGCAGTGACAAGCGCATCTTTCTGAATTGTCTGCAGCCAGGAATAAGGAATTGGGTCGGCATCCCACGTCAAGTAAGCCTGGGTAAGATTGACAAGGTCTTCCCCTGTGGTAAAGGTTGCAATCTCAGGCTCGCCATTTCTGCCGGCCACACCCTGTCGGGAGGATACACTTTTGTTGAACCATTCTTGTCCTTCATTACCAGTTGTGAATGACGGTAAGAAGGCTTCGATTGTTGGCAGCCCCGGAGTTGGATTGAAGACCGTGGATTGCACCTCGTTCATCGGCCGCTCAAGGCCTGGCCCAAGGCTCGGCCCAGTGCCAGAGAGGACCAGCTTGTGAACCACATCTGGGGCGTCCAAAACCAGCTGTGGAGCAACGTAGCCGCCCAAAGAGAAGCCCAAAACATCGACATGATGAGTATGAAGCGTCGGGAGCAGGACGTTAAGGAACGAGAGCAGATTGACCGCGAAACCTCTGACGGAGGGTGCGATCTTGCCTTGACTATGGCCTATGCCAGCATAGTCATAAGTGACAATTTGTCGACCAGACGCGGTCAGATTATTGATAACTTGGGGATCCCAAGTGTCAATCGTCGCTCGAACATGGTTGAGCAGCAGCAGAGGAACCGAATCCTTCCCCGCCGTAGAGTTTCCGATGAGGCGGTACGCATATTTAACACCATCAGCGTCAAGGTAAAGTGTCTGAGCGGTTTCTTGAGTTGACATTTCTGTAAGGCGTCTTGAGTGTTGCTTGTTGCTTGAATTCTAAGTGTTTAAGACTGTTGTGATCCTCTCGATAGCGGGAAACGGCTGCCCCTTTATAAACTCTCCCGCACTGATGTTTGTCATGTTGTTCCAAACTTGCGACATCGCATCTCGCCAATCATCATGAGTACCGTCTCTCACAAGAACACCATTCATGTCGTTACTGAGCTGGTATACTTGGTTAATCCGCCGCCCCGATCCGCCGCCGACCTAATCCGACCTGATCCGATCGACCCATGTTCCTGCAGTACTATCTCATATCCCACGCCCACACCTCTCCACCGCCGCATTTGTAAGTCCAGATATGGAGTCGATGGATGGGGATCAGATGGCCCTTTCGAGGCCTCTACTTGCCTGTCGGACCTTGACAACATGTCTTCGAGTGGCCTCGAATGAAGCTGGGCTAGCCGCAGTTGCTCGTAATACTGGAAGTCACGCATCATATGTATCGTTTACAGACATCGGAAGTACGGGGTTCCAACCAAACTTCTATGCCTAGCTGAGTTGTGAGCGCTAACTATGAAAATCCTTCGTATAACAATGCGGCAATTCAGAAGCTAGACGCAATTTCTTTGTCGGTATAATTTCTGTTCTCCAGCTTCCACACGGGGATTAATATTGTACGGATTGAAGTGTTTAATAATGTGTGCAAATTCGGTGCAATAGAAATCTTTCGCCAGCTACTGCTGACAGCGCTCAATTGTCTACATCTCTGGGTTCCATCGTAGCCCATGCCTTTTCATACTCTGCGAGAGTCATGTATTTGAACTCTGTCGGCCGTGTTATTGGCAAAAAGGGTTCGCCATGTTGTTCGAATTGTTCCAGTCTCTTCTTTGTTTCGGGTCGACTTGCATTTACGCTGTAAATCTTGACTCGGTGGCAGCTGCTTGTGACGTGCAGTCCCCAGTTCCAGCTGTGGCGAACTTCCATCGGCTGCGTGTTGAGACTGTTGTCCCAGCAGCGTACGACGAGTTCTGTCCACCCTTCATGATCACATGGAACGGAAGCGGTCCAAGTCCTCCAGGCCCACTTGTGCTTTGGTGACATATTCTCAATAGGCACAGCATACCAAGCCCAGCCACCATCCGAAGAAAGCTCAACCCGCTCTGGCCAGCGGCCGCCACCAGAGTAGGCCCAACCTGTAGTGATTAACATCTTATAAACTTTGTACTGAAATCACGACGAGTCTTACCAGTGACTTCAATATGGCCATTGTGGACAACGACTTCCTTGTGCCACGGACTCATGATAGCGCTGCTGACCGGCATTTCTTGGATTTGAATCCCCACTGTCGTCCATTAGTCTGGAATGCTCTCCAATTTCCAAGCAGATAACCTTACAAGTAGGTAGTTGATTGTGCTTTCCATACTGCTGCTGGAAGTACAGATATTCTCTGCTCTGAACCGGGGCGCGACTGGGGTGTTCGATGGCTTTGATGCGGTAGAGCCACTTGACGCTTCTAGCTCCAATGTAACCCATAACCACTGCCCTCAAGGGGAATCCGTGAATCTTGGGCAGTGGCTTACCGTTCATCTCCCATGCAAGAAGTACCTCGTTCGCTTTCGCCTTTGTCCATGGGACGGAGACGACATAGTTCATGCAGTCCCCGCCCTTGAAATATGTTTCTGCTCCGTAGAATTCAAGGTGCTTTGCCCCTTCTTTCAAACCCCCGCAATGTTTGATGACTTTCTTGAGGCTAACACCAGTCCATTTTGCTGTGCCGATTGCTCCCTCGGCCCATGGAGCATTGATCATTTCGTCGCCTTCACCAGCATATTCGCCGATTTGCTCAAGACGTCTGGTTCCGCTACACTGGATAGTTACGAGCATTGAGGTTCGTGGAAACAGAGCTTCGTTCTTGAGATCGTCTAAGGTAAGGACCTTGGGGCTGTTAACCAATCCGTCGAGGCGAAGGTCAAATTCCGCTGGGTTAATATCTGGAATTCCCCCGTGGTTGCGCACAAAATGGATTTCGTTGGGTGTGACGGCTTCTTTAGTGAGAAGGCCCTTTGGGGGCTCGCCATTGTAGGGAAACTGAAGGAGATGGAGCATGCCCGGATGTTTTTCCTGAATGGTGAAATAGTTAGCTTGATCTACATGCTATCGTGCATGGGAATGGATCAACCGGTCATTACCTCGAGCACTGTCTTCCAGCTATCTTCAGGCACATCGGTGAGCGCTCCGCCAATTGCCTTGTGCCAGAGCTTCCAACGAACACCCTCGAGGATGGGATTGGTTGCTGGAATTGGCGCAAGCTGGAATTCCGGAGGTGGTGGAAACTTGTACCGGGAGAATCGCTTGCGAGCTCTCGCCTTCTTCTCGGGGTAATCCTCCCACTCCACATAGCCTTTCCACCCTTTTCTCTCTTCTTGGACGACAAAAGTCGGGTCATCATAATCCGCGTCTGTACGAAGTTCTGCCGAGTTTGTCACAGTAGGAAGCTGTGTTTCTGTATGAATCTTGAGATTGCTCTGGTTCCGTAGACCTAAGCGGGCCGGATCCAACCCTTGCTCAAGATTCCATTCATTGGGAGGCTAAGCGTTTCCACAATCAGAACTCCTCCCTCAATGCTCATCATTGAACTCACTTGGCGGCCAAGACGGTCCCTACGTTCAAAGTCCATTTCAGTATAGGGAGTTAGGGCGATGGTGGGTAAGGCGATTCGGTGAGTGCTTTGCTGAAGAATGAGAACCGCGCGTAGGAGATGGTGCTTCCTCTTAATATACGAATTTGGGCATCAGTCGCGACGATGTTCCCCGTGCGGGGTCTTGTCGACATTCTGATACTCATATCTATCTGCGGATGTTACGTCACTATGATTGAGCGTTATGCGTATCTATGGTCTCGATGATCTATCAGGAGGTCTTATAATATGATAAGTCGCTGAACGAAGAGATACTGGAGAGGTATCTATCTTGGAGAGCATAAACATGAGAGTTTGGCTAAGCTCGTTGATGCAATGACCCTGCGTGCAATAGCTAGTCAACCCCTTACCCAAAGAGTCAAAGAGGCTTGCCACCTCTCCATACTCTCACCTCTGTAAGCGGATAGAGCAAGAACAAGGACCACAAAATCAGTATGTGCATGGGTGTGAATAGTATGAGCAGTCACATCATAGAAGTTAGCGTCTAGTATGGGTGCTTCCTGAGGACTTCTCTGTATGCCGCAATGTTCTAACCTTTTCATCTTACCTTATATTTCTCCGCTTGCTGGCAAAGAAAATTGAAGCCACACATGCCTGGGCGATGAGACCCCAGAAGACATACTATGGGCTACTTCTCCGGCCATTTTGAAAAGATTTTACAATTGCAACCCCAGAATCGTTGACAACGAGACAACTTGAGTTTCTATGCTCTCTTCGCACATCCATTGGAGAAATGATCCATGCCCCAAGTAAGGACGAACGCTCTTCGCTTTTCACCCTCTCTTCCAAATGGCTAGTATGTCTCGAATACACGCAAGCATACCTCGAGCTCTTGGCAGTAGCATGTAGAAGCAACAAATACCGTTTTACAAACGTCTCTACCTACTCGTAATTACGCGCATAACATTCCCAGGTAGCCTGAGACTGGCCGTCATGTCCCCTCCCTTCATCAGACCGCTTACATTATCGATAGCGTTATGAACTTCCAGTCGTGGATTGATCACAAGTGCTCGGCAAACTATTGATTCATCGGCGATTAGGCGCGTTGCTCCATCAATAACATTGAGGACGGATCCCAGGCCAGCACAGTCAGAAGCAGAAGAGCCTCAGTCATTAGCGGTAGCATCTTTGTCTGCGCGGTATAGTATGGTGCAAACACGTTTATGCCAATAGCCCTTCATGAAAGAAGTCCCACGTAGTGAATGGAACAGTCATAGGACAGTGTGTTTGTTTGCGGTCCACTGACTTTTGTCCGGAGCCTTATGCTTTGCGTACATCTATCGGCAGCGACTGCTTGATTGGCTGCCGGACATCGCCCATCTTGAGCGAGCTTGACACCATATCACGCTCACAAATTGACAATGAGCGATAGAGGAGAAGATATTTTGAAGGCTGGAAGGCACAAAAATACGATGGAAAGACAACATTGATTGGGCCCTGATGAAATGTAGGTTTACTTTTAGAGCTTATAAAGGGATTTAGAACATCAAATCTTTGCTTAATGAACAGGCAGTATGAGGGGCTCAAGTGAGTTGGTGAGGCAGCCTTAATCCTGAGACATTGTGACGTGACAGCAAATGAAGCAAAAGCAAATACCTAAATAAGCCAAATCAGGCGATCGAAGATTGCTGAAGCCGCATTGCAAAGCACACGATGTGGCTTGGGTATGCCAGTATCGGGTATCTCATCTCTCGTATCCGCCTCTGATCGTCTCAACTCTCATGAATTTGTAGGCAAAGTGAGCTGTAATGAGTCACATGCGCGAGAATTGGCGCGAATTTTAGCAGCTGGTCCGAACATTGTCTTCTTTGGGTCCTTTGTTATTACTAAATCAGCGAACTGTTTGCGAAGGCGATGCCCGTAACGCATTATGCGGTTCGTAGTTCGCAGAAGAGAAGTCCAACCAGGGAGCCAAAGGAGAATGTCAAAGGTGCGAAGAGAAGGAAATCCCGCAATATGGATGTTCTTCGTCCATGTTTCTTCTGTTGCGGTCATGTGGACTCCAGCGTTGGCGCATGCGAATGGAAGCTGGAAGGCTAAGAACGATTACGCCCCCCTCTGCTGCTTCCGAGCTCGTCCGGGCCGACGCCAACCTCTCGTGGAGCTTTAGCTCACTATTCCGATGTCATCTTCGGGAGTAGGTCAAACGTACGATTTCACATCGTGTACTAGACTGCTGATAAGTTGGAAGATACCACAGTAGCCCTAATACTTGAGCTGTTTGTCCTCTTTCGTAATAAATTACCATTCTTGGTCTCACGTATAGAGACCCACTTCTGCTGCTGTGGTTGCTTATGTACGCTGTGCTCCGTACCGATCGCTTTGTTGCACTTGTCCGAGGATGCTGCGATTCGACTTCATTAGCTCTGATAACAAAGAGGCTGGTGCCTTCACGCCATCCATATCTTCTTCAACTAGTCGGCTTTGAGAATGGCAGAGCAGAAGAAGCCACACAAACATTAACGAGTGGTGCTGTGCCTCGGGCCTACTCCTTCATAAAGGTCTCACAGTCATGCGCCATCTTTATACAACCATCCGCATTATGCTCGGGATGATCATAGATCCTAGGTGGCATATAATCTATCAAGACGACTCTAGTACACTGGGTCGTACACAAATGCAGTCTCAACATAATTCAGAGGAATCATCTCGTAATCTACTCTACGGAAGACTATGTGACCAGCAGAGCTGTATACGTCGTACAAAGTATGCCTCGAGATGGCTCCTGGGCATCCTGTGAAGGCTTTGTCCACAATAATGATCGATAGAGCACTTACGGAACACTTCAAGGCTGCATCTTACTCAGCTTATAGCAACAGCACCCGTATTGCAGCTGCACAGCGCATGAATGAACAGCAGCTCGGACATCTACGGACCAAATCACAACCCACAGGTAAGCCACGCCAATAATTACATCTGACTGTCTTCATTACCAACGGACAGTTTATTAATCTTCTGATTGCGGGACTCACCAATGTGTCTCACAAGGGCTTTCCCTACAAGCTCAGAGACTTCATTGGCTTGGAAACAGTACGCTGGTTCGATACCGATTGGTTAACGCTGCATCTAATGAGTCCATATTGTCGGCAAATGCTGACCAGTCGGTCATTACTTGTGGTTATTGCTCCATATCCGAAATCCCAAGGTATACCGATCGTGAGAAGTATATATAGAGCCAATTATCCGGATCGTTTGTAGAGAAATGCACAAAGTATCATACAGAGTAAAAGTACATCACCTTGAGTCGACGACCAGTACTCGATACCTATATCACGACATTTCAGTTTGCAAGTACTCTCGCGATGTCGGAGCACAGGCGCGACGTGTCTATCCAAACAATCGATGGTGTAGCCCTGAAAGGATGGTTCTTTCCAGCCGGTTCGGAAAAAGATCCATGTGTGATCATGACACATGGGGTACGCCAAGCGATTGTTTCACCCAGATATTTTCTTCTTCTCACTATTGGAGTCTTGGCAACTGATGGCATTGATTATAGATCTCGGCGCTCAAGGAGCACTTCCTCGACCGGATCGCAGTTGAGCTTCAAAAGGCGGGCTTTAACGTTCTTCTCTATGACAATCGGGGTTTTGGAGAAAGCGGTGGCCGCAGATATGACATCGATCCTATCAAAGCGCAGGATGACTACGTTGACGCTTTTGACTACGCCGCATCTCTTCCGGATGTTGACCCTGAGCGAATTGCTTTTTGGGGAGTGAGCCTCTCTGGAGGGGTCGCTATATCTACTGCGGCCATTGATCGTCGAGTCAAAGCAGTTGTTGCTGTTGTGCCATTCGTATCGGGAGAGCTTTTGATGGGAACAGGCCAACCAATTCTCGATATGGCACAACGAGACCGTGCCAAGATTCGCAAAGGGGAAGCTTGGCCCCTTACTGGTATCGTTGCATCGACAATTGACGAGGCAGAGGCCGGTACTGCACCTGTTGTACTCCGAGATGCGGTCAGTTACCGCTTCTTTCAAGATGCCGCCGCACAGGGTGGCAACTGGGAAAACAAAATCACCACAATGAGCCTCTTCAGAATACTTCGATTCGAGCCGATTCGGTATATTCATCGAGTTGCGCCAGCGCCTCTGCTAATGATTGTGGGAGAAAAGGATGAAGAATTGCTGTCGCTGCAACTGCAAGCATTTGGGCTAGCACGGGAACCGAAGCAGCTCCATATTCTGAAGGGTGGTAATCATTTCAACCATTACCAAGGGGAAATAAGCGTGGAAAGCATTCGACTTCAGATAAACTTTCTGAAGCAGTGTCTGTAGCTTCAGACATGGAATATATGGCTTTTTTTTTTTTTTTTTTTTTTCCCTTTCTTTCCTAGTCTTTTCTCTGCTCCCAGGCTTTTCTAACACATTCATGGCTGCATGTATGCATGACTATAATGCCAAATTCGTGTAACTATTAGGCTGTCTAGGGTCACATTTCACGGCGAAGAATAAAGAGCTCTAGCTCTTGATGGCGAAGGATCACCCTTCGGCTCACGAGCACCGCCGAAGCCTATTATTATCACTAGATATAGTTGCACCACGTCGGCTAAACATGATTCAGCTTCTGGATGATGTCCTGAACGCTCTTGACACCGTGCCTTCGAACAAGACACCTGAATACCGACAAAGATGTTTTGCATGCATTATATGTGCAGGGAAGTTCCTAGGCTGTCTATAAACTCGGTAAAAGCCGGTACCAACAGAAGGCTTCTACAGAGCATTATGACACATACATATGTTCGTAGTCTGCCAGCAACCCTATGCTTTTGCATTGTACTTCTACATTTGACTGAAAGCCTCATTTTTGAGACAAGCTGTCCCTTTTTCCACCTTTAAGAGCTGCCACTGTTTCCCAGCATCTTTCGATTCCTGCCCGTGAAGCTATCCGTAACTCATTGCATGCCCGAAATAAGGCTAGAGTCCGCCTTTGAGGCAACTGCATCTTGTATCGGATGAACTGGGATGCGGTTGGTTAAAACAAGGTTTACCGACGAAATCTTGGGTGGGGTATATATAATGACTATCCGATTCCCTGAACTTTCTCATGTGCGTCCATCCGGCATCTGACAATCTTGTCTTTTACCACAATTCGAGCGCCGCACATTTGACCAACTGGCAGTTCATTGTGCCGCTACATTCATCGTATTAGAGTCACGAAGTCCCTCCCTGCAGAGTTCTGCTTTGCGGCACTCTGACTGTCGCTTCAAATTGTCCTCAGTAGCGTTGGGGATGTCGCAGGTGTCGCACGTTCCTGCCGAATAGTAATCCGGCTTATCGAAGGCCAAGGCGAATGTTGATGTTTTATCTCCGATAGCCTGTTTCCCACTATGTGGAGTTAACGGCAACCTAGGATCTTGGATCTTTTGAAGGCTGGTCGATGCCGTTACTGGATGACCTTCCTTTTCTAGCGCTATCAAAGTACAGATGCTTGACGTCCCCTCCTTCTTACTGGCGAGGCGCCGGCGGCAATGGCGCCATAGAGAACTCTCCCGCGCCCCCGACTCAAAGGTTCCTCAACGCTCGGACATCGTGACACAATGAGCAGGTGCACAAGCATTGGTGCAATCTTAGTGTGCATGGTGATGGGTTAAGTGCTTGATATATGCCGTCTTCTAAGAGGTACATAAGTATAGTACCTAGCAGGTAGTTTAAGCTTATAGAGTAGTGATACCTATTTTAGCTAGCTAGAGTAAGCTGTGGGCGACAAATAACCTTAAAAGAGAATCTTAAACAACAAGAGTATTCGCGCATGGCTAGGGCAGAATATCATGAAAGTCTCGAAACTACCTAGGGAAAGGAAAGAGTCTATCTGCAGAGGGCTCTCTGTAAGGCTCGGATGTGGTCTACGCATGCGGTCATTCTTCAATCAATGGTATGAACTGTTATGAGTAAATATGCAGACATTATTGCTACGTCGTACTCCTGTCCATTTCAAAACTAGATGCCAAGAGCTTAACAATGTGACTGCCGTAATGAAAACATCGAGTATTGGCTGCGCCGGGTTGTTCTAGGTCACATTAGGCAGCTTGGTTATATGTTGCAAGAGACCACGCAGATCACCTTAGAGGTTGCGAAGATAAACGCGATGATAGCGTCAGTTTGCCAAACGACTGCTCGAGCGTAAGGCGCAAAATAACTATATAAATTTGCCCTCCCTACGACGAGAACGACGTGAACCTGACCCAGCTACCAACTGTTCCTGTTTCTCTTCCGCTGTGAAAAGACATCTTCACAATGACCAGCATCCGTCGCCTTGCTCTTTACCTTGGAGCCCTGCTCCCCGCTGTCCTGGCCGCTCCTGCTGTTAATCACAAGTTGCCCGAAGCTGTTCCCAACAAGTTCATTGTGACTCTCAAAGATGGTGCCTCCGTCGATGCCGATTCTCACCTTACTTGGGTGAAAGACCTCCACAGGCGCTCACTCGGCAAGCGCAACACTGCTGGTGTTGAGAAGACCTACAACATCGACACCTGGAATGCCTATGCTGGCGAGTTTGATGAGGAGACCGTTGAGCAGATCAAGGCCAGCCCCGATGTGAGTATTCATCCTGCCAGTAGGCGAGACGCCAGATGTTGATGTCTATGGTGTTCATGACAATATCAGGTTGCTTCCGTCGAGCCCGACTACATCATGTGGCTGTCTGACATTGTTGAAGACAAGCGTGCTTTGACCACTCAGACTGGTGCCCCTTGGGGTCTCGGCACGGTCTCCCACCGGACCCCCGGCTCAACCAGCTACATCTATGACACCTCGGCTGGTAGCGGAACATTTGCCTACGTTGTTGACTCTGGAATCAATATTGCTCACCAGCAATTCGGCGGACGTGCCAGCCTCGGCTACAACGCCGCTGGCGGAGATCACGTTGACACTCTCGGTCACGGCACTCACGTTTCCGGAACAATCGGTGGCTCTACCTATGGCGTTGCGAAGCAGGTAAGCTAGCATATTACTCGTCTTCCTTTCGTATGTAAGCCGTGAGCATGCCTAGCTGACTCTGAAACAATAGGCCAGCTTGATTTCCGTCAAAGTCTTCCAGGGAAACAGCGCCAGTACCTCGGTCATTCTCGACGGCTATAACTGGGCCGTGAACGACATCGTGTCCCGCAGCCGTGCCAGCAAGTCTGCCATCAACATGTCTCTCGGGGGACCCGCTTCTTCTACTTGGACCACGGCGATTAACGCAGCCTACAACAAGGGTGTTTTAACTATCGTGGCCGCCGGCAACGGTGATGCCCTTGGGAACCCCCAGCCTGTTTCTAGTACTTCTCCCGCCAATGTGCCCAACGCCATCACCGTTGCTGCCCTTGACATCAACTGGCGCACCGCTTCCTTCACCAACTATGGTGCTGGCGTTGACGTCTTTGCTCCCGGTGTCAACATCCTGTCTTCATGGATTGGCTCCAACACTGCCACAAACACTATTAGTGGTACTTCCATGGCCACTCCTCACGTTGTCGGCCTCGCCCTTTACCTTCAGTCTCTTGAGGGCCTTAGCACCCCAGCTGCTGTCACTAACCGCATCAAGGCCCTGGCTACTACTGGCCGCGTCACTGGCAGTCTGAATGGCAGCCCTAACACTATCATCTTCAACGGAAACAGTGCTTAGAGAGGTGCTTAAATAAGCGGCTTGGCTAAAGGTATACTTAAGAGGTTCTCCATTGATAGTCAATAGACGCTACAGAACTCTAGATTCTGCGTCGGCGTGACTTACAAGTTCTGAATGTGCTGCGGGGGTACACATACTAGATAGGTACCTTAGGTATTCCATAATCAGGCTAGGTACCTATGGAAAAAAAAACAAATTAAGAGGGAACGATCTAATTTCCATGCTCAGGTTCTCTATGCCAAGTGATTTCGATGCTCTACCCGAGGAAGCAACTTAAGTACCTAGGTAGTATAACAATGGTACCATTCTCATAGGCAGGTACCGTATGATTCCTTCTCGATACTAGAGGGTATGTAGATGAAGGACTGGGTAAGTCTTGAACGCCATGAACTCTGAAGAATCATCATGAATCTCGTGCATACTTTAGCTGAAATCACATCCTCATGTTAGTGATGCTGCTGATACTCATCAGCCATGTCGTCTTATGGGCATGAAAAAGCAGTTGAAAACGGGAGACCTACAAAGATCTACTAGCTCTGAGTAGAATTACTCGCTGCGCTGCTTGGCTGCCTCTTCATTCGCGCCTTCTACAGGACGAGAAGGGGTGATTACATAATCCAGCTAACTGCTGCCTCAATCCCAATGCACATGTTGGCGACAAAAGTTTTTGGGTCGTTTCGTTACCGCCAAAATAGCCTCGTTCAATCTTACCACTGCAGCAATTGATCTGCCACGTGCCATTGCGCAGTTCCGCCATCATGGACCAAAACGTCTCCCCAAGCCAGATTGCAGCCATTCTCCTCTCTTGGCTCGACCTTGAATTGATTTCATGCACCGCCATCCAGGGTCTTTGGGCGGGATATGGCCACATTTGTGCCATTTCTGCTCGACCAACCGCAGATTATGAGGACACGCGGTGGCAGCGCTTCTCCCGAGCTCAAGCAGATGGCCAAGGCAGTACAATCCATCTGGTGCTGAAGATCGTTCATCCTCCGACGAAATCTGGCGATGAAGGACATCTTCGGAAAATCTTTAGCTATGAGGTTGAGCAATATTTCTACGATGAAGTTGCTCCGCACCTTGCTGGTAACATAGCAGTGGCTCAGTGCTTTGCTTCGACAAGAAGAATGCAGAAACAGGCGGCTGAGCACGGTATTGATCATCTGATTGCTACTCTCATGAACGACCTGAGGCTTGATTTTCCTCTTTCCGGCGAGAAACGAGCGGTGCTTTCGAGCAAGCAGGTCTATGCAGCCTTGACGTGGTTGGCCAAGTTTCATAGTAGCTCCTGGACCTATATGCCGCAGAACCTTAGCCAATTTCTTTTGCCGCCACTTGAAGAGGCCTCGAGGCGTCAAACAGATCCCAAATCTGGCGGGAAGGCCCTCTGGTTGAATGGCGGATACACATATTTGGCCACCAGGCGCCAAGAGTATCGGCTGCTTGCCCAAGACAGATCCTCAGAATGGTCTGATGCTTTTTGCACCTCTGTGGACGGTAAAGCATCTCTTGCTGAACAAGTCGCCGACTTTCTGACTCCATGTGGCCGGCCATATGAAACATACATCCACGGAGACGTAAAGTCCGAAAATCTCTTCTCAACAGAATCTGGCGATGATGTTGTGTTCTTTGACTTTCAGTATGCCGGAATTGGCCTGGGCGCTTGCGATCTGGCTAAGCTCTTTACTTGCTCCATCCCATTGAGCATGCTCACGAAGAACAAGCCCATTCCAGCGAAATTGGGAATGGAGGAGTGTGAAAAGAGATTGCTCAAGCATTATTGGCTCATATTGTCGGGCGACCGAAATGGCCACAAGACACCCGTGTATGAGTGGGAGGACTTTCTCCGACACTGGGAGGCTGCGCTTGTAGACTGGTGTCGGTTTCAGGCCTCTTGGGGCTTCTGGGGAAACACGGAATGGTTAGAGGCCAGGGTGAGGTACATCATCAACGACGGTGCTTGGAGAGACTGGCTGGCTTCAGAGGTAGGCGCAGACGGTGTAGTAGGAGGTAGTTAGGGCTGGGTAAAGATGAGCGTGACGCATTCTAAAATATCTTTCAAGCGGGTATTGAAAACAAAATATAATACCTTTTCATTACCTCATATCTATTTTCTCCACGCATCTCGGAATACGTGGAATGGCACTCGGATCCGTGAGGTCCTCAGTGTGGCAGAGGCGGAATACGGGTCGTTCCCTTGCTGCTGAATCACCAGTTGTCCTTCGCCGCCCTGATTTGAAAAGAATGAAGATAACAGGAAGATTATATATTTGCTAATAGACGACCTTTCCCAAGCTCATATGGCGAACATCGCAAAATAGCTCTTGAAGGTTCAGCCACAGAACACTCGATGGGAAGGCTGGGGGTTGGTGAACAGATTTCTATTGTATATATTATCCGCGCTGCGCATATCTATGTAAAAGTCGTTTGACCACAGGATATTTAACAAGCGGGTATATGTCTAGTCGTCTCGTTGCCAGCGCTGACGTGCCCTCTTAAGGCGTGACGACAGCGAGCTTACCACGGACAGGGACATTTTCCTTTCTGCCCACTTCGGGGAAGTCTGAGACTTTGACTCCCTTGCGGAACAAAAGGCAATGAGTCGAGCCGCCGAAGTGAAACATGCCTAGCTCGTCGCCTTTCTTGACATGCTGCCCTTCCTTTACGGTGATGTCAACAGAGCTAACCTCATCCATGCCGATGGCAATAAAAGCCATCAAACCAATGGCAGGATTGTCAGCGTCGATGAAGATGATACCCCGAGTTGCCATTGAAGAGAGATAACCTTGGCCCACCGATATGCCACCGGTATCGATGTCTTTATTATTAGGATCGCCAACGCCTTCGAACAATGGCTCACTGAAGTAGGTGCCGTCCTGGACGAATGCGCGCCGAATGGTCCCCGAGACAGGAGAATGCCAGCGGTGATAAGATAGCGCAGATAGAAAGGCCTGGTACACCGTCGCACCGGCAAATTGCTGGGCCAGCGGATCGTGTGCGAGCATATCAAGGACTGAGTAAGGCTGGCCTTTGGCGAAGAATCGATCCCGCAACTGGGCATCTCGCTGAATGTTGAACACCTTGGATTCACATGCATTGGCGATGACATTATCGTCGTCCGGAGATGCGACGGGTCTTGCTTTATCATGGACCTTTCGAGTGAAGAAGTCTGGAAGTGCTATTGTCAGCACATGTGCCGCGTTTCCAACCTCTGCGCCATAGAAACGCTTACCATCCCAGGACTTATACCCGTGAAATTTGGCGGTTGGGTCACAGACAAACATCTCTTGGAACTTCATGGATGTCTTGTATGGAGCGTTGGCAACTTCCATAACGTCATTTCGGCCCGTTTCGCCGAACCAGCCAAGTTTGTGATCTCCCAAAGCCTCTGCTGATTCTGGAGACTGCAGTTGAAGGTCTCAGTATACTTGCACACAATGTATCAGAGAGTATCGTGGCTTCCAATTACCTCGAGATATTTCCCCCACTCGTTAAGAACTTTCTTGATCGCTTTATTCACCTCTGGATCCAGGAATGCAGCGTGGCCGCTGACAAGGCGAGGTTAGCAAATGATTACCCTTTTCTCTTACAGATCGTTGATGCTCTCGTTCTACGCACCTTGCTGTGCCCATGGGATAGTCGAGAATCGCGCAAAAGGGCACTCCAACGACACCAGCGCTTTCGGCCGCGTCAGTCCACTCTGGGGCTCTTGTGACAATGTGATTGAGCACTTGAAGCATGTGATGATAGTCGCGAATTTGTTTGGTGCCTGTGGGATCGTGCCAATACGGTCGCTTGTTTGGGATTTCTTCGAACATTTGAGTGAAATACATATACACTCTTGAGTTGCCCTCGATCAACTCTTTGAGCTCTTGCAGCGCTGGCGTCAGCTTCTCATTGGGGTGCTTGTCGACATGGTCAGTCACGCGACGAAGGTATTCGCGATGAACACGGTGATCAGCTGGAAGCCATGCGCCAGGTCTAGATGAAGCAAACGTCTGTCAGATCGCGATGTCCCACTGATGAAGATGAGTGAATTTCGTGAAGATGGTTCATACTTGTTGATGCGCCATTGACGCGGAATATCATGATGGTCGCCGTGTTGCCAAACCATTGTGAACGAGTTGACGATCGGTTGTGTAAGGGCTGGAAAAGAAGCGCAAAATCGAGCAATAGAGATGCTACGTTTGAGTATGCTTACTTTACGGCATACAGCTTTTATACTCCGCGGGTTCAGGAAAGGTCCATACAGCAACTCTAGTCTTACGACAGCAATGATGCAATCGTGATGTGAGAAATATACCTAGGTAGTTGAAACCAAGATCTATTACCGGAGCGTTAACATGATCAGCCGCTAGGTTGCCGAGTTCCCGCCTGCCCGCCATGGGATGCCAATCAGACGATACATAAATAGCGACAGGTACGCAATTTTACTCCCATTACTTTGGCTAGATCTCTGGCAATAGTCGGGTTTGAGAATTGCCAAATCCGCACAAACTAAAAGGCTCTCGAGGCCCAATTATGGTCCAGTAAAAGGGAAAACAGTCTTGAGGTAATCTTCTCTGGCTACGTCAAGATGGATATATCCTGACGTACCCCACGACGATACGCTTTACCTCCATTTCTGCTTGGACGCAAGCTGTCTAGATGCACTTAGGTTGTACGCTAGGCGAAGTATCGACTTGTTTACCATTACCACTTGTTGGCGTTTGACTACCTCAGTAGATTTATTACATAGCACGACGGGACCCATCTCCGCGCTGCGGCACCCAGTATTTGCTGCCCCCAGCAGGTAGCGACCTGGAACCATCAATGCGCAAAGTCTAACGCAGCCACCAAAAAACGCTACTACACAGTAATATTAGCTACAGGCATGCAGTAGGGGGAATTTGCCCACCGGGTCATTGGAGTCTCGATCTGCGGCCATCTTCACGAGCATTACATCAATCCAAGGAGTGTTCCATTTCGCCTTCTAGGTGTCTCATGAATGGGTGATATTTCACATCATTCACTCAAGGAAAAAACGATTGAAGGCACAGTATTGTTCCTTGAGGCATCGAGAGGATTTTTGACTTTGCGTTAGTGCACAGCGCCATCCACCGTGAACGATATAAATTGAGACACATCCCCCCCCCCCCGACGACTGTGCGCAACTTCGACAAGATCTGCCAGGGGCTTCCATAGTCTTGCACCTACCTATACAGATTCCGTCCCATCCGGCCTCCGAGGAAATGGCACCAGCGCGGCCGGTATCATCCCGTGGTATCCAGACCAGGTTGCTCATAATCTCGGACACACATGGCTTGCAGTTGCCAGTGGAGATCAAGACGCCGGTTGATGTGGCCGTACATTGCGGCGACTTGACACAGCACTCCAAGCTGGATGAGTTTCGAGCAGCCATACAATTGATTGAGAGTATCAACGCTCCCCTCAAGATCATCATTGCCGGAAACCATGACTTCTCCCTTGATATACCAGTTTTCAAGAGGAAGATCTCTGAAGCAGTCAATTTTGCATCAGAACCCATCGATGATGCATTGATCAAAAAAGAGTATGGTGACTATGGGACAGCTCGGAATTTGCTACTACAGCTAAGAGAAAAGAGCATAGTATTCCTGGAGGAAGGGACACATCAATTCAATCTCAGAAATGGTGCCCGTCTAACTATCTACGCAAGCCCATACACCCCAACCACTATATCATCGAGTGATTGGGGCTTTCAGTACAACGATGACCATACCTTCAGCATCACTAAAGCGATCGATATCGCTATCACACACGGACCACCCCACGGAATTCTGGACCTTTCGGAAGATAAGAAGAGGGTGGGATGTCCGCAGCTCTTTGCGGCCATAGCAAAAGCTCAGCCTCGAATTCACTGCTTCGGACATGCCCATGAGGGGTGGGGTGCTAAGCTGGTTGCTTGGAGATCCGTGATATCAGACGCTCCCTCACATTTCACGGATATAGATAACAACGAGTCACAAGTTATTGAAAACATGGCAAGCCTCAGAGGATCCAAGTTTGATTCCCCAGAGGAAAGAAAAGCGAGAGAAGAGAGACTCGCTGCCTACAGAGAGCGTGGGTATTGTGAGGTGAGTCACCTCAGCGACCAATCGCCATTGGGAGCAAGTGGAAAGACTTTATTCATCAATGCAGCTGTCATGGGACAAGAAGGGTTAGATCAGCTGCCGTGGGTTGTGGACATCGAGTTGCCAGGTTTCGCTTGACTCCTCAGATATGTTGCACCTACCTACACCACGCATTTCCGTCTTCTTCCTACCCATTCTTATATCTCCATCACCGGCTGAAATAGAGACGTCACCTTTGTCAAAGAATGCGTTGTACACCATGGCGGAGGTTCTCATAAGGGCAGATAGAGCCACAGGAAACATTACAAGTTACTATTCATGGACACGTGGACAACGAAAAGCAATCATTGTCCAACGGGGCGGACTTCAGGATTGCTTTGTTTCGCCAAACCTTGACGTCTCTCGGTAGCTACTGTGTCGGTATGGGATACTCAAACTTGATTGATCATCGTTCAGCTTCAGTATCAATCTTTTAATACATCATACTGTTTCCCCTATGCTCATCGCAGAATAGGTTATCGCAACGAAGGCAAGCATGTGGGAGGTTTGATTGGTTGGTGTGACTTCTTCAGTCTCAAACTATCGTGAGCATGACAGAATCTAACATTTTCAGACATACTGGCCTCAGAGGTCGTGAGAGTTAAAGGAGGCGCCATTTCGTGCTTTACAATGTCGTCTGACTCGATTTTGCCGTTTAGTTTCGTCTTGGCAGAACCGATAAAGTAGATCGCATATGCCCTGTAAACAGGTATAATCAATGCTCGCATGGACCATGATAGCCCGATAACTTTCCCATGTTTCTAAGAGACCGGGCCAACAACAAGTACCAATACTACCTAGTCTCTCGTTTCTCTCAGAGAGAAGGCTGATCCAACGCCCGAGCCTCGCCCCCCCTATTTCAAGTGCGGGGAAATGGAAATCTGGATTCGTGGATGGTTGTCGTGCTTGGAGATTGGCTGTAGGGTGATACCTGTGCAACTTCGGGTCGGATAGCTACGCCTAGATATCAGGACGGAACACAACTATTCCGGTGCTTGAGTCATATCGGGCGCCTTGCATTGAATAACTTACGGCACGTGATTCCTTCTCATTCATAAGATTTAAAGTACTTGGCCTCAGCTGTTCGAGACGAAAGGGACGATGCTAATCGGTGAAGGTGGCATCCCCCCAAAATACGAACTAAACGGCTTCTACTCGCCATTCCCTTGGCACTCCGGGTCACTGTATCCATCCATTCTTAGTTGATCCATTCGTATCTACCTTACATTGTCATTATTGTCTCTCATGCACGGCTGTAACCTACCACTTAGCATGGAATCGTCTGTCCCAGCTGCTAAGCGACGCGAGACAGTCGACTGTTTCAATTGCTCAGCATCACAGCGATCCTGTGATCGAACAAAACACCGATGCGATACTTGCGCGAACTTGTTGGAGCAATGCCAGGGCTATCCAAGAGCGCTCCAATGGCTCACAGGCGTCACATCGCGAGGAAAACAGAAAGGCCGCTCTATCAGTATCGACGCTTCAAACCCCCAATGGGAATCTACAACACCAACGAACCACACCTTCATATTCAAGCAAGGACGACCGCCGAAAAGGGGTAGAGTAGAAACTAGGGCATTGAAACAGCAGTGGAAGCCCAAATCAAGGCCCAAAACGACACAAGAAAGCCGAGAAAATAATACCCAAGAAGAGTCACGCCAACCCAGCGTACATGTCGAATTACAGCCGCGCAATGGAATGGCAGTGCATGATTTTTCTGGCCTTGGTGCATTTGTGGCTTTCGATACTGCTTTGGATAGCATCGACATTCACGGTTACCAGACTTCGCTATACAGCAATGAGATTCCCTCTGCCACCCCCGCTGTCTGGGGATCATTAAATCTTGGATGGAAGGAAACCACCGATTCGATAGGGGACAGCAATCTACCCTTTCCCTTGGTTGAAACTTACGACGAAGCGTATTCTCGACCGCTGACTTCCCAGCCTGCCATTGGATCATCTGAGCTGCTCGCCTTCTGTGAGTAAGCTTCTCTTTCCGACACCATCGCCGTAAGCTGACATGTAGGTTCTGTCCAGACGACGCTGAGCTGTGTACTCTCCCCTTGACGTTTGACTTTTCGGCAAACCCTTTCCGCTGCAATACCGATCCATCCCATGGGCCGCAATACTTATTCCATGCCCTCCTTGCTTTCTCTATACAACACGTTAGCCGTCTGGGCGATGCGACGTGCAAAGACTCGACGGATCAACAGATAGCGTCGTACAGGTATTCTGCGAATAATCAAAGCACAGTCGAACTCATTTTCGCCGGGGACTCCACGAAACATTTTGTGGTCGATACCATCTTAATCCTCTTTGCGCTTGATGTAAGTTATCGCTTTCACATTCCTCTGTTCTCACAATGGTATTGCCACTCTTTAACCATTGTCCTCCAGACTCTTACCTCTGCCGCTGGGCCTTGGTATACGCGCCTTAGTGATGCTTTCCAGAAGCTGGAAAGCCTCGGTGGGGTAAACGCTGTTGCGAGCTCTCCGAGATTTCGTGCGCAGATTGCCATGTTTGTTTGGTAAGTAATTAATCTATGGCTTAGAGGGAAAGCGGTATTAATACAGAGCTGTGCTTCTCTGCAGGTGGGATTGCAGCATCTCTCTCATCTCTCGATCGCAGCCTGTATTTCCACCATCGTACTATGACTTCGTGCTGTCTTGCGACGATGGCTCTTGGAACATCTTCACCATATCGGGAGTGCCACGACAATTGTTCCAATACTTCCGAGAGCTGCTTCAACTGGCTTATGAAAAAGAACAGATATCAGCGCTAAGATATGCAACTTTCGACATGAGTCGCGTCAGAGACCTGGAGCGATACATACAAGAATACTCTGACGACGGCTGCGAAATGTACGGCGCGTGTGCTGATGAAGAGACTGTCCAGGCTGCGCACGATCATTACTATGCAAGCAATACTTGGAAATATGCTCTTCTACTGTACATCTGCCGCGTCTTCAAATGGGACAGATCCAGTGACGCTCCAATGGCTCAAGTACTCTCGCTTTCGAGGCAATTATTGGACAGCGCACGATGCTGCAGGCCAGAATCGAGTCTGCAAAAGCAGTTCTTGATCCCGATATTCCTGGCCGGCGCAGAGGCGACCGGGGCTTATTCACGAAACTTTGCAAGGGACTACTGCGAAGGATGGTACAGGAAGTCGAGATACAACATGTTCATGGAAGCGGCAGATCTTTTGGAGGAGATCTGGACGCAAAAGGACGCCCAGAACAACGCCTTTAGCATTTGGTGGGGGAGCCTGATAGACCCAAGGAAGCCTAATGGGTCGGAATTTCTTTTTGGGTAGATGTGCGCCCCAAGCATCGATCTGATAGTCGCCGAGCACTGGTACGTAATATCTAGTAAACTTCCGCGGTTGGCTTGTATGACGCTGCAGTCTTTCCCTGATCCAAGTGGTCTATTGTGGCAATACGTATTGACACCTTCGATCCCATCGATACTCAATTGCAGATTCTGCTCACAAATTACTCTTCAACTTTATGCGGACCGACTTGACCTGAGTGTAGTCGCTGAGAGCATACTCGCCCATTTCTTGTCCTATACCAGATTCTTTGAACCCACCAAACGGGACTTGGTAACTCAATGAATTATACGTGTTTACCCACACTGTTCCAGCCTTCAGCTCGTTGGAGACGCGAATTGTCGTATTTATGTCGGAAGTATGTATTGCGGCAGCGAGCCCGTAGTTGGAGTCATTGGCCAGTTCAATCGCCTCGCGTTCGGTGTGGAACTTGCAAATGACACAGACGGGGCCAAATATCTCCTCTCGCATAATCCTCATGTCCCGACTGACGTTTGAGAAAATCGTGGGTTGAATAAAGTAGCCCTTGGTACTGTGGCGCTCACCACCAATCTCAATTTTGGCGCCGTCGTCTTTGCCGGATTGAATGTAGCCCATGATACGGTCAAACTGTACTTTGCTGATTTGAGGACCTTGAAAAGTGTCCTGGTCGAATGGATCACCGATGACGGCTGCAGATGCTCGCTCCTTGAACAATCTGACGAAGTTGTCATATATTCCTGATTGGACGTAAATCCTCGATCCAGCACAGCACACTTGCCCGTGGTTCCAAAAGATTCCCAAATGAGCCCATGTAACTGCTTCTTCAACATCAGCGTCGTCGAAAACAATATTGGCCGACTTGCCACCAAGTTCCAGCGTCAGCTTCTTTATATTAGATGCAGCTGCGGCTTGTAATATGCTTCGGCCAACAGCAGTCGAGCCAGTAAAGGCGATTTTGTCAACGTCTGCATGAGCCGCAATGGCTGCACCCGCAGTGCTGCCGAAACCAGATAGAATGTTGATCACACCAGCGGGAATACCTGCCTTTTGCATCAGGGTTGCTGCGTATAATCCAGACAGAGGGGTTTGCTCTGCAGTCTTCAAGACAACAGTGTTCCCGCACGCAAGGGCTGGGCCAATTTTCATACTAAGAGAAACGAGTGGGAAGTTCCACGGGATAATCTGACCGCAAACGCCAATAGGCTCATGCCTCGTGTAGGTAAAGTGGTCAATGTCGGTATCAATGGTTTTGCCATTGATCTTGTCGGCCCAGCCGCCATAGTATCTCAAAGTCTCGGCCGCTATTTGGATGTCGACCTTGGACAGGGATAGCGCTTTTCCATTGTCCAGGGATTCGATTGCTGCCAGGATATCGGAGTGTTCTTCGAAGAGATCTGCCAGCCTCACAAGGAGCTTGCCTCGAGCTGTAGGAGATGTTCTTGACCAGACATCAGTGAAGGCTTTGCGCGCTGCCTTGACGGCGAGGTCAACGTCTAATAAACGTAAGCGATCACCCATACGACAGTTGTTTGTAAGTTCGTCGCTAACCTTCCGGGCCGGCTTCGTGAACGGCTACGATTGGCTGCTCGTTTGTGGGATTGACTGTCTCGAATCTTTTCCGTTGGACACCCTCCACCCACTGACCATCAATGAACAAGCCCAGTGGCTGGGTGTACGTGATGACGGGAGTTACGATGACCTGCGTTAACATGACTATAATGGGCTGTCGTTGCACGCGACTTGGAACAGACTCGGTTTGGTGGTCAGTAATGATTTGCTGATGGCGGCGAAGATTTGCTCGATTTAAATACAGCCCCTTGCGACCCAGGACGTTGCGAGTCGCTACATTCCGTTTCACATATAATGGCACTGCAGAACACTCCGCAAGCTCAACGCGCCCAGTTGCTGCGTCCCACCAACCTGCTAGATTGTCCCGACTTGGTAAACAAAGTGCACTGTCATCCCCCAACCAACGGCAACTTCTCGATTTGCCTATTGAGGAAATTCTTGACTTGCTTCGAAATCGGACACCTTGGCCCTTTGAGAGACACGGCAAAGTCAGCTCACTTCACTTGCTCTTTCAAGATGAATGTCTCCGCGTACCTAACGATCTTAGTATCACATAGTAAGAAGCTCAGATGAGAGATATGGCCTCGGACCACGAGGCGCCGACGAAGGCTTAGTGGGCTGGAGTCACTTAGCTTTACAGAAGATTGCTTGAAGGGGAAAATGTGAAGACTGATGTCTCTCTCCTTTGCTAAGGTAACTCCTACCCCGAAGGGACACGAGTCCAGTCAGCATTGGGCAAATGAACTCAGCCAGGCGGGATGGAGTCTACGGCCGACTCCGCAAGGTCGGCTACATATACAAAGAGCTCAGCTGTTTTCCGGCTACATATTTTAGTATATTTTGACCTTGTCTAACAACGGGAAAGAGTGTGAAGCTTTGTGTCAAGAGGATTCTTCCCCGGCGGAATATGACTACTACCGATCGACTTCCCACCGGCGCCGCTGGTCATTTCGACTACATCGTTGTCGGCGGCGGAACCGCTGGCTGTGTTATCGCAAGTCGCCTTTCCAGCTACTTACCACACAAGAACATCCTTGTGATTGAAGGCGGACCCAGCGATGTCGGCGATGATCGAGCTCTCATCCTCAAAGATCGGTTCAAAATGCAAGGAACGGAGTTGGATTATGCTTATACCAGTGTGGAACAACTGAAGGGTAAGTATCTAGCGTCGCAGTGTTTGCTTTCCACCACAGCTGATTGTGAATAGGAAACAGCAATATCCTTCACTCTCGGGCAAAGATCTTGGGCGGTTGTTCTAGCCATAATGACATGGTTTCGTTTCGTACGCCCGAGTACGACGCATACACGTGGGAAAGGCTAGGATGCAAAGGGTGGTCTTTTGACACTTTCAAACGACTGTACCAGCAACTGCGCGTCATCACCTACCCGAGCGCTCACCCTCGAGACCAGAACCAGCTGAGCAAGGATTGGATTCTATCTGCGCACCGTGGTCTTGGACTGCCGCTCGTGAAGGATTTCAATAAGGGCATCACCTCGAGCTCGGGGCTCACAGAGGGTGCTGGATGGACTCCTTTATCTTACAATCCGGAGAATGGTTGGCGCGGTAGCGCCAGCGCATCGTACATCCATCCGATTCTTCGTGGGGATGAGAAACGGCCGAACCTCACGATTCTCACAAACGCATGGGTCTCTCGCGTCAACCTCCAAGGAGACACCGCGACGAGCGTCAATGTCACAACAAGCGATGGACTGAGACATGTCGTCCGTGCCGCGGCTGAGATCATTCTTTGTGCCGGAGCCATCGATACGCCACGACTGATGCTACTCTCCGGTCTCGGCCCTCGAGATCGACTGGAACCGGTCAGCATCCCTGTAGTAAAGGATATACCCGGGGTTGGAGAGAATCTCCAGGACCATCCCTGTACGCTTGTCCAGTTTGAGCTCCATGATGAGGTGCCCGGAAATACAGCAACACACTCAGACGTGCTAGCATTTCTCCGACATAAGCCTTACAACTGGGCAGGCGATGATGGCAATATCCCTGATATCCTCTTACACATGTGGCAGCTCAACGATGATATGACGCCGGATGGGTATGAAAGGCCAAAACATCCGTTCATTATCCTGCCAGTCGTGCTACGCACACATACACGAGGCAGTGTATACTTGAAGTCAAAAGACCCGCAAGAGAAGCCAGCCATTGATTTCAGATATTTCGAAGATCCCGATGGCTACGACGCAGATATTCTGGTGGCTGGCATCAAGGCTGCCAGAAGGATGGCCGCGTCTGAGCCCCTCAGGAGCTGGATCAAGCACGAAGTAGCGCCTGGGGCTCATATAACTTCAGACGAGGAGTTGAACAGATATGCTCGTGCAGCTTCCCAGACCATGTTTCACCCGGCTTGTACTACGAAGATGGGAGACGTGCTCAATGACCCAAAGGCTGTGGTTGATTCTCGCCTTTGTGTCAGGGGGGTCAATAACCTTCGGATTGCAGACGCTGGGATATTCCCCACTATGATAACGGTGAATTTGATGCTCACCGTGTTGGCGGTTGGTGAACGGGCGGCTGAATTGATAGCAGAGGATGCTGGGTGGCATGGTCCCAAGTCCAGGATGTAGTGGTCAAAGCTGGTACAGATACCGCGAGGTTCTAATGCATCTGAATATTTATGTACCCTTTTACGATTTAACTGCGGCGCAAATAAATCTCGATGGAGCATTACACGTTGCTCACTGAGCTGCCTTGCCTTGCTTGCCTGGGTTCAACGACCAGCATCCGGTAACACTGACCAATTACCTTGATTATCGGAGCTGAGGCGTCTTAGTACGCCCTTCATCCTCCATGTCACATGAGCGTCGCCATGTACTGCCCCGCCTTATTTCGCAACGGGTATGCTCCATTGTGTGAGCGAAACTCAGCACTATGACGACGAAGAGTTCCCCAATCTCGCTGCGAGCTAACAGTCTCTGTATCCAGCTCCATATCTGAGCCATTTTGACGACACCCGGGCGGGGGAAAAGATTCAGAGAAGAGCAGGCAGAACGAAACACCTATGACAGTACATAATCTCTGCCACTCAACTGAGTGGCATACTTAGCAAACTGGCAAGCTGGCTTGGCTGGGTACCATAGCCGGTGTAGCGAACCAACGACTCGAAGCGAATCATTGAAATGGTGCACCAGTCTTTATTAACCGAGATGGGGAAAAGCTACTTTCCAAGACTTTTCATTTTCCGAAAGAGGAAAATACTTTCCTACTTCTTTTATTCTTCCACAAACAACCAACAACGCTGAAAATATTTGTGGCTGGCTGCTGGCTACCAAGGTATTTCATCTACCCCAGACTGAGACGCAAAATTTCCGTGCGGCACGTCTGTTGAATCATAACAGAAAGGAATTTGACGAGGAGCAGGCGATTGTATGAAGCAGCTGCATGTGCCGGCGCGCAGGGGGGGGGGGGGGCGGTTGGACGAGCCAACCATGCTGGCTGCCCTTTCAGAATCTGTGTAGGTCTATTAGTACCGTGTTCCCTGCTTCTGCATGCCAGATGGCATCTCAATAATACCTATGTTCATGAATTGGCTGTTCCCAAGCAGTAAATTGACTCTGCCTAAGCTCCTAACCCTGTGCTCAGTATCTTTCTTCCTCGTCAACATGTGGAAGAGGAAAGACCCCGATCATGCCGTGGGCATTGACGATCTAGAGCTCGAAGCTGCGGGTTATTCGCAACAGATGCCCCGACAATTTTCACCGTGGTCGCTCGGAGCCCTATCATTTACTCTCACTTGTACTTGGCTGGGAACGGGCTCATCGATCGGGATCGGACTGGCTGAGGCCTCAGCCGCCGGAGCACTATGGGCTCTCCCAATTGCTGGGGTCATGACACTAATTGTCTCTGCTGGCATGGCAGAGCTGGCATCTGCGTATCCCGTCGCAGGCGCTCAGTATTACTGGACGTTTATGATTGCAAGCGACAAATACAAAGCATTTGGGTCTTTCGTGTAAGTCAAAGCGCACTGCTTCTTGAACTGCACGAGTTGACATGCTAACAAGCGAGGTTCTAAGCAATGGATGGATGAGTATAGTCGGATGGTGGCTGGCATCAGGTTCTGTTGCCAACTTCAACTCTTCCATGATCTTGGAAATCGTCACAGTTTGGTATCCGAACTTTCAGCCACAACATTGGCAGCAGTACCTCATATACATCGCTCTCATATGGCTTGCCGCAGCCCTGAACATTCTGGGTTCCAGATGGCTACCCCATTTCAACCAGTTCATCTTTCTCTTGTCCGTCGCTACACTTGCGGCTACTACAATGACCCTATTCATCGTTGCAAGGCACCATCATGCCACGGCATCGTTTATATTTACCGATACCCTCAGTCAAAGCGGATGGCCAAGCCAAGGATTCTCATTTCTGCTAGCCATCAGCAACTCTGTTTACGGGTTCCTTGGAAGCGACTGCGGAGCGCATCTTTGCGAAGAGATTGCGAACCCGTCCCGGAATGTACCAAAAGCAATACTCTACCCGCTGGTCGTGGGTCTACTCACCGCACTTCCGTTCACCATTTCTCTCATATACTCAATCTCAGACGTCAATGCCGTGCTCGAAAAGATAACTGGTCTGCCACTGATCGAGATATACTATCAAGGGACAGGATCGTACGCCGCCGCTTCAGTTTTGCTAGCTGCTTTTGCCTTTTGCCTCTTTGGGTGTTTGGTGGGGGTTGGTAAGTATTGTGTTAAATCACACGTATAAGCCATTGACAAAATGCTAAACGGAGTATAGGCACAACCTGTTCTCGTACGCTGTGGGCCGTTTCTCGTGATGGTGCCTTGCCCTTCTCCACCATATGGATGCGGGTGCATTCCAAGTTTCATATGCCCGCAAATGCCATGGTCCTCACTGCATCTTGCGTTTCGGTATTTAACAACCTATAGCACCTAGAGATCATAGTAGTGACTGACCGTTCACCACCTAGCTATATGGATTGATATTCTTGGGCTCGACCACAGCCTTCTCCGCTATGGTCAGTGCCACAATCATGTTCACGCAAACATCCTGTGTCATTCCACAAGCCATACTTCTTTACCGTGGTCGCGACCACGTTCTGCCAAACCGATATTTTGATCTCGGGAGGTTCGGTACTATTGTGAACGCTGTCGCGGTTTCATGGACAATATTTCTAGACGTGCTGGTATGCTTTCCAACGTCTATGCCTGTGACTGCCGAAAATATGAATTATGTATCGGTTGTGTTCGTGGGCTTGGCTTCGTTTGTTGTGTTGTTATGGTTCAGCACAAAAAGGGGCACATTTAAAGGCCCACATGTAAACATCGGCTTGATGAACGAGAGAAGGTTGGCTGCCTTGCATACGGAGACTGTCGGTCCAGAGATGGATGATCAAAGGCCAGGGATAGTCGAGTTTCTTTTATAAGGCCAACGGAGTAGTGCAATGAGGCATACTGCAAAATGTAATCAAGGAGAACCAAATCGTGGCAGCCCTATGGGCGTCCACGAATGCCACCCCTAGTAGCTCTCGTGTTTTCAATAGCCGCGAGTAACTAAAGTTATAGAATAAGCAATTTACATTTCTGTGCAAAGACTTTCATAGAATAACATGTAGTTACAAATTTTCAAGTCACGAGAGACATGGATAGAGACGAGAGGTACCAATAGAAGCCTGGCATTATATCTGCGTACAAGTTTGCTCATATTACTCCTGTGTTTGAGATGCTTCCATGAGTACATAATGGATCTTTATAAATTAGTGACTTTACCATCTCAATATCTGACCCTGCTGAGTGATGAACTTTCCTGATGTCTCCTCAGATGCCTCATCAATAATCTTCAGTATTGCTTCGACACTCGACTCGATCGTATCTGGAGGGCCAGAAGGAAATCCCCACTGATCTGCGACGAATTGGCCCGCACGTGTCTGCACCCAGCCCGGATGAAGAGCAATTGTAACGAGACCGCTGTTCTTGGTCTCAAGATGCAGGGCCCTAGTGAGCCAGTTTTGAGCGGCCTTGCTTGGACCATATGCACCGCCAGGGACCGGTTCCATCTCTCCAATGCTACCAACAGACGATGTCATCATGATGAGCTTCGGCGCCTGAGACTTCTTCAAGAGTGGCCATAGTGCTTGGAAGACAAGCAAGGGGGCTATTGTATTGACTTCGAAAGCAGCACGGAGATCGCGTGCTGTGGTCTCCGCCGCCGGGACCATAGGGAATGTGCCCCCAGCATTATTGATGAGAACATCAACGTGGTCTATGTCGAACTTGAACGCATCTCGAATTGTAACAGGAGAGCTGACGGCTGAGAAGTCCAACTGTGCAATGAGTAGAATGCTACCCGGTCCCTTATGGTCCGTCGCTGTCTCTTCTTGAAGCGTCGAAGCTGCTTCATCGTTGCGAACAGTTGCAATAACTGTAGTGTTGGTACGGGCAAGAAGCGATTTGACAAGCCCGAGGCCGAGACCCCTATTCCCACCTGTGATCACATAGATGGTACTCGCGCTGTTATTAGCCATGTTCACCTTGTGGGCCTCTCTCGCTATAATGGCTCAACTCTATCAACGAGCAGAGACGCAGAAAAGGGGCAGCGGAGGAAGCACGGGAGACGGGCCTTTTATACCTTCAGTATGTGGGGACCATGGCATCTTTCCATAGGGTATTTAACGAAAATGAGGGGTTGCAGCGTCACTAGCACATATATCGGCTGTGCTGCCTAGTAGGAGTTCTTCCCTTGGGTAATCACATGAGCACTGCTATATCAATACAGGCTGCATCTCGAAATAAACGGGAATCATGCCTTGCGGTGTTAAATTCCAACAGCGCAAACCGCCATCACGATCTTCGTGTGCTTCTTTTACCTGAGCAGGAAGAGGAAGTGCGAAACTGCTCTTTACCAACTACATCAAAGGACATCTACCTTTAAAGCACTCTCAGGCCTCCTTTGGGTCAGGGGCAGCAGTTCATTCGCACCTGGTTGATAGACTTATCGACTATCCGCGAAGAAATGTTAGGGAGGGAAGAGAGCCGGACATGAGGCCGACTTCCAGTTGTTTGGCTTTCCATCAAGTAAGCTGCTACTCAGGCGACTTTTCAACTACGGCAATTTCCCCCAATATACATATCAAACAATCTCTCGTAGAAAGGGACTCGTCGACTAATTCGCAGGTAGGCCAGCAATGGTACGCGAATAAAGTGCTATAGATAGATTTAAGGTCATGCTAAGCAGGCCATAATTCCACAGCAAACTGAAAGCCGTGCCAACCAATTACTTTCTCTCCAACATTAGTCGGTGCCATGCTGTTTCAGAGACAGATCTTCCGGCACCAGTGATGTCGTGCTTCAAAGAAAAGCACCAAAATCCGTGACTCACTGTGTTGGAAGATATTGTGTATATGATAGTATAGGGTTGCAGAAGGCTGAAAACGGCAGCCTGCGTTTGTACAGAAAAAAAGGGTATAGCGAGCCTCTCTACTTGTAATTCGAGATTGCATTGAACATGACATTTGAATGCTCCACGAATCGGAAAACGGTATTCTATAGATTGATTATCCTACTAATATGAGATCTCGGTCAAGCAATAGTCGCTGCGCGATGTCCTTCAAAATCATGTGCTCATGAAGTCATATCTATATACTGAGACTATACACCCAAATTATATACAATCAGAACTACATCGTCAGACGTCCTTCCTTTAGCTCTTACTCGCCAAACTGGTGGCTGAGTATACTTCCAGAGCACCCCGTCTCTGTCTCTCAACAGTTCAGCGTTAAGCACGCTGCTGCATTTAGGGTAGAGCCAATGTCTCTCACGAACTCATCGGCATCCGCACCGGCCATCTTCGCGTTTCAAACCTCCCTTAGATCCTGCCGTTCAAGTTATCGCTGAAAGTCCAGTTCTTCGAACCGTCCCAGTTAATAGACCACGTCATCAGGCCCTTCAGAGCGCCGTTATAGTGATCCCAAGCCTGGCCTACCAAGTCTGGAGTCATATAACCGCCGCCAGCACCAGACTGAGCAGGCAAACCAGGAACTTGCATGTCGTAGGGAACCTTGAAGGTAGTTCCTTGGATTACCAGGCCGTTGTTCAAGCAGTCTGTTTGAGCAATGAAGCCCTCGACTGTGCCAGCCGCGTATGAGTCACCGGCACATCCGTACATGTCGCCGTTGTAATATTGCATATTCAGCCACCACAGGCGGCCATTGTCGACGTATTTCTGAATGATAGGGAGATAAGAGCCCCAAATGGAACCGTATGTGATGCCGCCACCGGTCACATATGCCGTCTCTGGCGCCATTGTCAAGCCAAAGTTGGAAGGCATCTGCGCAAGAATTCCGTCGATAATCCGGATCAAATTTGCCTGAGAGGTGGACAAGGTTCCGACGCTGCCGCTGCCGACCAAGCCGGTTTCAATATCAATGTCGATGCCGTCAAAGTTGTACTGCTTCAGGATCGGGACGATGGTCGAGATAAACTTATCGGCGACGGTACTGGAGCTCAGGTCGATGGCAGCCGTCGCTCCTCCGATCGACATAAGGATCGTAGCGCCAGCTGCCTTTGCCTGACACATTTCAGCTGGCGTTGCGACTTTCACAGTAGCGTCCATGCCGTCCTCCCATAGTGCTGTTCCATCTGAAAGAATAACTGGGAATGCGGCATTGATCACGTTGTAGCCGTTTTGTAAAATCACAGGGTTTTCGATGGGCGTCCAACCAAATGGAGGATGAACACCGTTGCTTGCTCCATCCCAGTTTTCCCAATATCCCTGAAGGACCTTGCCTGCTGGCTTTCCCTTAGTCGCGCAAGTCGCATTTTGCGCAGCAGCAGTCCCGAACAGCGCTGATGCGATGGCGGGCAGAAGCACAAAGCTTGCGTCGAGAAGGCGTGTCATTGTGAACTGCTAGAATTAAGTGAATCGGGTATGTTGTAAGAATCGAATTGATTCAGTAATTGGAGTGAAGTCCTTGTCACCTAAGCAAAGTCTTTGCCCATCTGAATTCGCGACGAGCCGACAGACTTTATAGCTCGTAAGAGGCGGACATCTGCGCACAGTTCAGTATGTGGTATTAATTGAGAAGGTAGTATTCTTTCACTACCAGGTGTCCCTTGTTCATTCCATTAACGTACATTTGACTCTGATGGGTCATTCGGGCGATGTCATGCTGCGTCCTCCAGAAACATTATATCACGACGATGAAGCGTTGACGTTGCGTCTACTACGTATACATCTCCTTATAGAGCTGGAGAAGTTCATCAAGCTATCTCCCTTTACAATATGCTAAATACATCTTTCCGGGTCGCAATTCTGTCTTCTTCCCCCTCCCCCCACGTAGTAGCATCTACCGTATACTCCACCAAGGCCTATAAGTATGGGAAAGTAAAGCAGAAACCTACTCATGTAGCTGAAAGTAACGTAGGATCTCCGGAGGATATATGAATGCCTTCAAGTGAATGATAAATCCGAGCTCGTCGAATGGCTGAAGTAGGAAGTTCGCACGTAAGGGAAGATAACAGCCGGTGGAGACCCCACTTACTCTGAAATTAAATGCAGAGCATGGAGTACCGCGTACGTTGCAGTAGAGAGTAGGCAGTCCAGAAAGCACCGACAAATGCTCCGTACAAGCGTTACATGTCTTGGCCCAGCCGATGTAACATCAGTAAAAGAAATGGGCTCAATATGATACTAGCTAGTTGAGGTCTGTGAGCCTGGATAGGGCGAGGTGTAAGGAGTCTTGCTTCGGTTCCTACGTACACTCGTACAAAGCACTTTTCCTGCGTGTTCGTGCCCATTTGGTCATGTGATCACATGTATCCTTACCCTTGCAAATATCTGTCTCAGAATGACTGGCCGAAGGTTTAGTCACCTGGCTTGTGCAGTTGCCTTCCGCTTTTGGATTTCCAGGCCGGCGCCAGCTACAATGAAGGTCGTGTGAGCTGTCTGTTTCAGGGCAAATTGGAGCATGCTATTCGAATACTAGCTTGTGAAATAACTCATGTTTCGATATGTCGATCTGATATAACGCTCTCTATCTTCCCAGGCAAGAAATCAGTGGCGGTGATGCCTAAGGAGAGACTACTTGCAACTCGTGGTCTAACACGGATATATATAAGTGCTTGAAAATGACTTGAAGCATGTCATCCACGAATTTGCGGCTTGCACCTATAGGTTCCCCCCAAAGTCACTAATAATTGTACGCCTTGCCGTCTCAAATTTCGCGCAATCATGTAGACTTCCAGTAGTGAACCACGCTCCGTGAGTCTACACCCGCAAGTAGGTAGGTTGGCGAGCAAAGTCTCTGGCCCGAAGTATATGGATACTAGTTCTATGTTAGCATGCAGTGAAGAAATTCAAGTGCATGCAAAGGACAATAATCCATGCTTCATGAGGAGTCCTTCGAATGACATGAAACCGCATTCCGTAGAAGATCACAGGCGCAAGACAACGCTCACTGACATTGAATGATAATCAGTACCTCACTTTGTTTATCAAGAGTGTATTGTGAGCAATTGGTGCTGTAACGTTTGCCAATGTTCTGAGATATGACCGAGCAATGGTCCAGAGAGTCTTGTAAACAGGCCCTAAGAACATGGTCTCAGACCAGTATATACAGCTGAGTACGCAGAAGTAGACGTCTCCAGGTAGGCCAAGAGCCCGGCATGATGCACTCTTGAGGAACATATCCACCAGAGAAGATAGGGTAATCGACTTTGAATCTACGCGACAAGTCAGATAATCCGATACGTCGATATACTAATCCAATATGCTGTCTCTCTCCACGCGCCGGCCGCGTATGGTTTGCTATCCTTGTGGGCGCCACATCCGCTGACCCTCTTCCACCCATCCATTCCCGGGCAGAATTTCTCTCAACAGCTCATTGGCCCCTTTGTCGGCGTCCCGCGCCTTTTCCCAGTGCCGTGGATACCCCAGACTGACCTCTTCGTACCTCACACCTTCTTTGACATCAGTTCGCCTGACATGCAGATGTCCAGTCACAACCACCTCGGCCCCTCCATAGTCCGCTCCGAAATGTCCGCTCTCTGCCCAATCCCGAGTCCTCTTGGTTCCACACCACAGAGTGAAGCGCGGAATCTTTGGAATGTAGATCAGATCTTCCCGCAGCGGCCAGTGATTTACAATCACAAACTTCAAGTTTGGGTATCGCCTAGCGTATTCGGCAAACTTGAGCTCCCATCTGTCGCACAGTTGTGTACACCACTCGTCCCTTGAGCTATATGGATCCGGGTGCAACAGGGCCTCGTCGGTAGCCCACACGTTCTCCTCCATCGCCCACTCAAGTGCCTGCTCTCGAGATATGTCTGCCGGCCGAAACGAATAATCATATAGTGTAAAAATGAGGGCAATCACCACATCAACACCGTCCGGCCGTCTCCATAGCATCCAATCATCTTCGGGTGTCAGGACACCATGCTGGCGCGCCAGTTCCACCAGGGCATTATATTTCGCTTCCCCTCGAAGGCGATCAGCTGGATGCTTGGCCATCGAAGGTGAGACGCTATAGAGCTCATGGTTGCCCGGGACCCAGAAGACATGCGTAAAACAGGCTTTGGCCCGCTCAAAGGCATTAATCAGGTGTGTGGCTGACTCGCCAATGTCGCCTGCGAGAATAAGGCCTGCGCCAGGAGGTTTGGGCTGCAGGAGGTTCCATGCCGACGCATTCAAAGGGTACGCAAGGTGCAAATCAGAAATGGCATATAGTCTGGCCATGGTAATCACTGATGATGGTGGAATTGGGGAAAAAACGGTTGAGCGAGTGGGGTTAGGCAGCTCATCTTATAGCGCTTTGATGTAAGACATCGCTTACTTAAACAACCAACCTGGAAACATCAGGCAAGGTAGGTACTCCGTAAGGTACGGAGGATTCAAACCACTGGCTCAATGACCTTGCTCTAGATCCTTTTAACTAACGTACAAGTCTAATAAATGTTTCACGAAGAGGGAGCACACCAGCCAGTATACATATATATCTAGAACACCTGTTTATTACCAATTTTCACCTAACTCCAATCTAACAATAAACGAGGACAAAACGTCGTGGCAAAATCAATGCCCCTCCGCCTACACAAAGTACAAGCACAGAAATTGTAAGTACCATAGGCTTGGCATACCTATTGGCCATACTTTCAATCTCGAGGTAGCGATCGGCCTGTGGTGTTATATACCTGAGCAGAAGACATCGAACCAAGCTGCCTATCGCCAGTTCAAAAATTGAGATGTGTGACATGATTTTCGTACCTCAGGGTAATTGCTCATTATATGACGGGTGGTACAGCGGAGTGCTGGCCTAGGTACCTTAAAGCTGGTGGACGCGACATTCCTTTGCCTTTAACGTAGTACTAGGTAATAAGTATCAGAGCAGACACGGTGGCGGTGAGGAACGGAAAAGAGAAGTGCGACGCGCGGTTCTGTGCATTTTTGCACGGCGGATTGCACCTTGTGCGCGGGCAATAACAAACACAATCTAGAGGTACGTAGGCCGAGCCTCCCCAGCGCCAAGGCATCATGGAAGGCTAAATCAGGGTATCCATCTTGGCTTCTACATAAGGTCTGCATTTGTACCTCTTTTCGTCTCATTTACCTCGTCCAGAGGACTAATGTTTATCTACTAGTTGTCTCGCCTGGCCTGTTGGCCCATTGTCGCGACCAAAAGTGTTGGGTCGTGACAAGCCTACGTATTCCTGTCATGATCTGAAAGGAAAATTCTATTGGCTGAGATATACAGGCTGGATGAGGCATTGCAAGGCTGTGCAATTGCTCGGATGTTAGCTGTCCTATTGTATGGTTACAGAGAAATGAATGATTGGCATCCACAAGCCGTAAAGTTTCTGAGAAACATGTGTTGGGCCGTCAAACCCAACAAGTACGGCTGCATACCCACAGATAAGGTAGATTGAATCGTCATCTTGCGCCTGACCGTGAATTCAGCCTGGCCGTCGGCCTCCCACATCAGGCCAACCTTTACCACCAGGTGACGAAAGAAAAAGAAAAGCGTCGTACCTTGACAGCAGAGCAGCTGGATTTGACTTATATCTGGCTGTTAGGTGTCCTTGAACAGATTTTCCCTAACCTCGTCTTCTTGGCGCACTTAGATCTCATCTACGTCTACAACGCATTCAGAAGCCATAGGAAACTTTGTCTGCATATTGTCAATACCTTACGGTAGCAATGCCCACAGGGTCATCCAATGTGCTGAGCGCACCCACGCTCGAGTACCTTTTTCACCACATGTTCTTGCCTCCCAAACTACCTGGCGGAGATGATACGTCTGTTACCCACGAGGCCGATTTGATCGACTATGTACTTAAGAGCCTGTCAGAGTACCTACAAGAAACAGAGCTCAGCTGCCATAGAGCTATCAGGGCCGCAATGTCAATGATGGAGAATATGAAAGCTGGAAGAGATGACGAGGGTTTCCTCAGAGAAGTTGTATTGCGAGATACTCTCAGAAATATTCTTTCGTCTGGTCAGTTCTCTTTCTCCTCTAGGTTTGCGATGTTGGCAGTACTGACTGAGGGACTCTACATGAGTACCAGACACTGCTGTACCGTTGCACATCAGGATGCAGAATGCGGGAGTATTATTTCGACGCGACAGAGATGTGGCAATATTCGAGCTGTTTGAGCTGTCTCCCACCAACCAAGCTGTCTATGCAACGAAAGGACGTCTCATTCGCCACTTTCCGGCCACTGCGATTAGCGTTCCTCTCGATACATTCACCAATGAGTCCTTCCAGGAAGTCCTAGCCAAAACCATGACAAAGATGAGTTATGAGGCAGTGCAGGAGAGTATTCCAAAGGCAAGAAAGGCGGACCAAGATCATGATGAAGGACGGGAAACCAACCACCCGCGAATTGTCACGGAGTTGTTGAGCAGCTTCCTTCGAGGATTAGGGCATCCGACCGCCGTCCCTGGAGTAAGTAAGAATACTAGGGAAGAAGTCATGTGGGACCAAAGCAAGCTTCCCTGGAGACGATCTCCTGTCTGGCTCCTTGTTCGCTGTTCTCTTCACCTAACCATGAATCGCATGTCTATCGGCTCAGGTGAAATCTACAAGTCCTTCATGATTTTCCTTCTCAGCCGCGTGCTCAGAGATGCGACGCACCTGGGCTCTGCCAGCGAGACTCTCAAGATGATGTCCGCTAAAGTGTCTCGGAGACTCCTGAAGCTGCAGCAGCCAGCTACCGGCAGATGGCTATCGACAGTCCATAATTCGGTATCTTCAGCCTCCCATCTGATGGATGAGCGATGGCAATTGATCCGCGACTTATCTCAGCCAACGCTCAACTTGAAGGCTCTCTCTACGCTGAATATGGCCCAAGATTTGTGCATCAATCCCCAGGGATTAGATGACTTCATATCTTCTATATCGAAGCGCGATGCCCTTAGCAAGGTGTCATCTTTCTGTCCAGCATCAGATGTTTTCAATTGTGACGAAAACATGCCGACTATTCCAACGGACCCGGATGAAAAAGCAATCCCATTTGTTCTCGCCATGGTCGAATTGTGGGTGGCCGAAAACCTCGACGGGTGGCTCAAGACTCATCTTCATGACAACTCATCTTGTCCCAGCATCTGCAATCTGATGTCTTGCTATCATGGATTGGCGAAACATTGGTACAACGGTCGACCGGAAGGGACATCCAGAATGGTTCTCGTCTGCCTCGAGCTTTGGATTGCAGCTGATACAGTTGCCACACATACGCTTCCACTACTGAAAGAATACGAGCATGAGATTCCCGTCGAAGTATTGCAGGCGCTATTGCTTGGCTTTCGAGAAGATATGGAGAGACTGCATCGTGCCGAGACTTATCTCCAACATCGACGAGATGATGCACGACCACATCGTAGACCATCAATCATGGTCTCTTATGGGTTACCGGGGTCTTTCCCTGTGGAATACTTTACGCGTTCTCCGCTCCATCAAGACCTTTTGAGGCGTATTGAATTGTGGGCGCATAAGGAAAGGGATTCTAAGCGCGAAGAATTTCGAAAGCTTCACGCCGAATATACACAGTTGATGGAACAGTACAATCAAGGGACGTGCGAAACAAGACTGCGCTGGGAGCACGGATACTCATATTCCGAACACCATCCAGATTGCTCAAGATGCCAGCTTCACACAGAAGCCGTGAAACTTCGGATACAAGTGCACGAGTGGCCACTCTCAAGCAAACCACTGGAAGCTCAGGCAACAGTTTTTGAACTGGCCCTTCCCAGGAACTTTGGCGAATGGCGTGATGCAACAGTTTTCATTATTGATGACCTGCTTCTAAGCAAGTCTCAATTCACTGAAGGGTCGGAAACATCTTATCCTCTACGGTCTTACTCTGCTCTTTCAAGCTTCTTCCAGACAAAACCCACCTTGCGGGTGCATCTTCTGTCCAACACAAAGCCCCATGTCAACACTCACCGAGGAAAGAGAGATATTTCCACCAGTTCGGAAGCAGATGTTTGTGTCAATAATGGACTCCAACTCCGATATTTCGACAATCATAGGCAGAGTTTCCTTGCCCGCTTCGCCACAACGGTCCGGCTACCCGAGCTCTGTACATTCCAACTGAGCTCGAAGTCCGTGCAGATGAGCAGATTTCTCATCCACACGCATGACAATCCAGCTGGGGAGACTCCAAATGCCGTGATAGCATCTCAAGCTCTTTGTCCGGACCATATGACCTTGGGAGAGTTCAAAGCTTTAGCCACGGTCCGATATGGGTATCATATCCATTGGATGAGCGTACTTACTCAGCTCGCAATGCCCGAGGTTGATTTCAACAAACCTGAGACGGCAATCTTCTTCCTCCAGCTTAGCCTTCAGGTTGGCCCAATGGACGCTGCTACAATTAGAAGGTACGCGCACACACGGCTGTCGGATACAAAATTTGGCCGCGAACTACTAGAGCGCCTTCACGGTTGCGTTTCACGCGTCAGAGAAAATTGGCAGTCGAACATTTCCCTGTGGGTCTTTGTCTTTCTCACAGCTCGTCTTGTGACGATGACGACTACGCAAAGTCTGAAAGAGGAAGCTCTTGGCCTCTTGACTGAGTGCAGGGTAATTACTCTTCGGTGGCTGGAGAAGCTGCAGGCCAGAGCCCATGAGACTAAAGATGAAGACCAAAGGATTCAATTCCTTCAAATTGCCTTTCGAGTTTCTCTCATATGTGCCGACACATTCAATCTGGATAATGACTCTCTGTCTAAGACCCTGCCCAATCCCACGCAGGCGGCCGTATTACTAGAAGCATCTATCAACATCTTTAACAACATTGGGCTTTTACACAAAGAGCGAGAGAGAGAAACCCTTGATGAGACAATGCACGACCGATGGGTGTTCACATTGCACCGCGCACGCCGGATACTTGTGAAAGAGGTCCTCCTGAATAGCAACTCTTGTCTCGATATCAGCATCAGCCGATATTGGCCAGATTTTCGCCGCGACACGGATTGGCACCTCGTTTCTTCCACTTGCAGTTGGCTTGAGACAGTGACTAATGGCAGAAAAGTTCACTTCAACATCCTCAGTGGGTCGCTTTTGATCGATGGAAGTCCCTTATCTCGTTTGCCTCGAGAGTATGAGGCCCATCATGATTTTGAAAGGGTGTTTGGACGCTTTGTTCTTGAAGTTATGCCAAGTACTGCTCAAGGAATGCGCTTCCGCGGCTGCAAGACCTTTGACGGCTACGCTGTTCATTTTGGTATGGTGGAAGATACTTCGGCAGACGAAGATGATCTGTTGATTCGTCTGGAAGATGCAACGATGTGTCTTCCCACTTTGGATCTTGTCCCGTCTCGAATATTTAAACAGTCAATGCCGCACGCGTTTGCAAGAGGCTATGTCCATTGGTACAACCATGCTACAAAAAGCATAGAGTTCTGTCCGATGAAAGATCCATGGAAGCGCAGTCTGGATAACTGGACAATGACACAGTATGGTGGCCACTGGAAGCTCACTCGCCGTGAGAGCACATCACTCGTTGCCCCGAACAGTGAATCTGCAGCTCTTTTAGCGACGATCTTTTCCCCGCTTGACTCTCTTCTGAACCTGCATATCTTATTCAACGCAGACGACAAGACTTCTGTAATCGAGATTCCGAGACTGCAGCTCGAGTTCAGCCTGAAGCACGGCGAGTCGGTCATCCGATCACGGCAGTTCCGGGGAAAGCAAATTGATGCAGACCAGTCTATGGAGACATTGGTTGGATTTAAGAGCAAGCTCATATTGCAAGACTCCCAAATGACCGGCGACCGAATGGCTATAATCCCTGAAGGGGATATCAGCTTCGGCCGAGATTGCTCCACTGGGCATATAAGGGCGCGTGTGGAATACGGCACGGCTCATCGTGTGCTGCAGTATACAATTGACAGCCAACTCCGACGCCTGGTTGACAATGCCACTGTCCACAGCAAGCTATTCCTGGCTTATATACACGCGCTTACTTCGTATTGTGTTCCTGATCCCTTCCTGAGTCGGACTGGAACAGAAGAGGCTCTAGCAATCCTGCAGTCTGCGTCGATTCGGTCCATTGACTACCTTACCGAAGACAGCATTAAGATACTCTGCGGCATTGCTGCTTTAACGCCCAGTCGGAAGTTCTATCCTGAGCATCTCAGGTCCATGCAGACAGTTATTTGGCATCCTGATTTGAGTTTCCTGGCCCAAGATTCACGGTTCTACAAAATTGTTAGCGGCAATCTGGAGACGGTGTCAGCCTTGAGCTTCCTGCATCCGCCGAATGCACCCAAGCTGTCTGGCATCACTACGCGGAGGGATATTGACGATTTCCTCATTGAACGGGAAATATACGCGTGCTCACGCTATCAGGTTTCTCTTTGTGGCGCTGAAGATTATGGAACCATTCAGGGGATTCAGTATCAATCGAGAGATCGAGGGACGTCATCTCGCGTGGCTCTTGCGGGTCAAATCGCACGAAAGGTCCATGATGCCGTCGCCAAGCTCGAGCACCACCCTGCTAATGATGCTTTTGTTAACTCAATTTACCAACTCCTTTCACACAAAGATGGAACGCCCGCTACTAGGATTGTTCCTTCTTTGTTGGAGATGGAATACGGGAGTCGATGGCTCCAAGACCCGCTGGAGTTTCTGTACAAATTCTGGTGCAGGTTACACTTTGCATTTCAGACTGACAGAGGGTGGTTGAATAAGTATCAAGCTATGATATGGCTTACCACATTGGCTTATTCAACCAAGTGCGACGGCGATGTCCTCCAAAGCCTATTGATGCTTTCACTCACCGAGCACCTACCGGCAACGCCTTTACCCGAGGAGTCCTTATACCACCTTAAAGAAGGCTATGAATGCAAAATCCAAACACTGCGGAGCATCCTTGAACACGCTTCGAAAGATTTCCATGCCGGATGCCCGGAAGAGGCCATAACTCCCTACCGAGGCGAATCTCCGATTGACACGGCGCGTCGGCAGAGAGCGACCTTTGACTCTAACCAGAGAGAATTCATAAGTTCGTTTGTGGATGATCTCGTTGACCAGTGGCCTTGCTCAATGCCAGTACAACCGCAGAACCATCTACATCATACCTACATCAATGTATCGGACGCAATGGTCAAGGTGCGAGCACAATGGCAGGTATGGCATGATAACTACAAATTCAGAGGTTATCTGCAAGAGTTTGGTAGCCGATTAAGTCACTACCAGGTTGGAAACGTGGATATGTCACGCCGGCTGTCCTTGTGTTACCCAGGCCCAGCTGGTCGCCCTCGTGGATATGTATCCGTCGATGACCTGTTCGCTAGGCCTCCACCCATCATTCCAAACACAAAATCGTCCTTGGATTTGGCTACTCTATCTACCACGGCTACTGACGATATGGGAGACCACAAGCTGTCGGAGATGCTGAAGTATCTAAAACGGCAGGCAAAATTTGACTTTGAACGACGATATCTTTCGGAACTGGCGCGTAGTCTCACGGATCTTGGGACCTGCCGGGAGATGATGTTAAACGAAAACTGTATGTCTATGCGAGCAGCAACGTTTCAATCGCATTTGGGTCAATGTGATATACACGTCCAAGGCATATACGATGCCTTGTTAGGGGCAGTCTTGCAGAAGCAGGATAAAAGGAATAAGATGGAGGAAACCGCTCGAATCGCTGGTTTCTGGCCGAGGCTCTCTCCAACATTCTTCCTTCAACAGCTTGGTCGGCGTCGATGGCCGTCGCTTTCCGAAGCATGGAAGAAGGCTATTGTTGCGTATGGAGTTGCGATCACCGCCCTTCAGCAAGCGCAGAGATTAGTGCAACTGATTGGCAAAGACGTCGACCTCCTCCGCGAAGTACAAAATCCAGGGCATAGTTGGGACCCGCATCAATTTCCTGAGTGGCTATTGTTGGAGTGCGAGAGCGGCATCATGATCCGGCATGTGCAACATCAAATTGCCGAGCGGATGATATCGCCGGATAACGACGAGAATGCCGTAATGCAGCTCAACATGGGTGAAGGAAAGTCTTCTGTTATTGTCCCTATGGTCGCAACTGCGCTCAGCAACGGTTCGCGAATCGTTCGCATCGTAGTTGCCAAGCCGCAGGCGAAGCAGATGCACCAAATGCTCGTATCCAAGCTTTCGGGCTTGATAGACCGCCCCATTTTTCGAATGCCGTTTTCTCGAGCCATTCGCATGGATCCAGGTAGAGCTGCCATGGTCGAAGAATTGGCTCGTCGATCTATGAGAGAGGGCGGAGTCATGTTAGTTCAACCAGAACATCTACTTTCTTTTCAGCTCATGGGGCTAGAATGCCTAATTGACGGGAAGGAGGCAGTCGGCCGCTGTATGCTCAACGCCCAAAAGCTGTTTGACCACTCCTCAAGAGATATAGTCGACGAAAGCGATGAGAACTTCAACGTCAAGTTTGAGCTTATTTACACCATTGGGCTGCAGCAGAGTATTGAACACACTCCGGACCGCTGGGTGGTGATTCAAGAGGTACTTGACAGATTCGCTGCAGTCTGCCTAGAGTTGAAGAAGGATTCCTTCTCGGAGTCGCTGGAAATTGGTGACCAGTATCTGGGGAGATTTCCGAGGATACGAATCCTGCGTTCTGATGCGGAGCTGGCCGTACTCAGTCGTCTCGCTCACTCCATTTGCTGCACTGGGATCACTGGACTCTCTATTGCACGGCAGCCCAAGCACGTAAGAGATGCCGTATATCGGTATATCACTTACAGCAGCCCTACGCCACAGGAAATCAGTGCCGTTGAAGAAAGTGCATACTGGGGGGAGAGTACAAGACACTACATCCTTCTTCTCCGAGGCCTCTTTGCAGGCGGCATTTTGGCCTTTGCTTTCGGCCAGAAACGGTGGAGAGTCGACTATGGGACGGACGCTAATCGTGAGACGAAAACCCGGCTGGCCGTGCCATTTCGAGCCAAAGATAATCCCACGCCACGGTCGGAATTCAGCCAGCCAGACGTCGTCATACTGCTCACATGCCTCAGCTACTATTACAGCGGCCTTAAAGATCAAGACCTTTTTGAGACGCTCGATCATCTCATCAGATCTGACAACGCTGATCTCGAATACAGTGCTTGGGTCCGCACGGCGCCGCAATTGCCTCGCGCATTTCAACATTTGACTGGTGTCAATATACGTGATCGCGCGCAATGTATCGGAAGCATCTTCCCAATGCTTCGCTACTCCAAAGGCGCCATCGACTATTTCCTTTCGCGCATTGTGTTTGCAAAAGAGTCTAGAGAATTTCCCCACAAGTTGTCTGCCTCTGGCTGGGACCTGGCCAAGAAGAAAGCCAACTCGACAACTGGATTCAGTGGCACCAATGACTCAAGATATGTGCTCCCTTTGGCTATCAAACAACTCGATATTCCAGCACAAAACCACACGAATGCCTTGGTGCTGGAATATCTGCTTAGACCTGAAAATGGGATCAGGCTGATGTCGGAGACGTCGAGAGGGTTTGCTCTGGGGTCCGACTCACTTCTGGAGATGGTGTCTGAAATGGGACCGAGAACCCGAGTGATCCTCGACGTTGGCGCGCAGATTATTGAACTGGATAACCTGCAGTTTGCCCGAAAGTGGCTCGACAGCATCAAAGACAAGATCTCCGTTCAAGCTGTTGTCTTCTTCAATGACGCTGACGAGCTGACGGTGATCGATAAATCGGGCAAAGTTGAGCCTCTTCAATTATCACCGTTTGCTTCACAGCTGGATCAGTGCCTGGTGTTTCTCGACGAAGCCCATACGAGGGGCACAGATCTCCGCCTCCCTTCTGACTACCAGGCGGCGGTAACATTGGGCGCAAACTTGACAAAGGATAAGCTCGTGCAAGGTATTACGATAATAGTGAGGTGGCATTGAGTGGAACATTTGCTAACGCATGTACTAGCTTGTATGAGGATGCGGAAACTCGGGAAAGGGCAGTCAGTAGTCTTCTGCATTCCCCGAGAAATTGAACAGAAGATCTTGATGCGGCAAGATCCTGAGTCGTCAAGCCCGGGAAAAATCACGGTATCAGATGTGCTCTGTTGGACCATCTCTGAGACTTGGCTGGATCTAAGACGAACTGTCCCCTTGTGGCTGACTCAAGGCGTTCGATTCTACGAGCAGGATGCTCTATGGGAACAGAGCACTCTGCTTGATAGCTCCTACGACCACACGGTTTGGGCTAAGAAGTTCCTCGAGGCTGAAGCTCAGAGTCTCGAAGTCCGATATCGTCCACGATCTGCATTGAAATCGTCCCAACTGGTCCAACGCGCCGGTCCAGAGATGAGGGTTGAATTCGAGAACCGTTGTCAAGAATTTGGGTTAAAGGAATTTCACAGCTCCTCTCTTCAGGAAGAACAAGAGAGAGAACTTTCTCCCGAGACAGAGAGGGAACGGGAAGTTGAATTACCTCCGCAGGTCGAACCTCGCGCACATTTTTGTCATGATGATCTTGTGCATTTTGTTGAGCATGGAAAGTTTCCCACAAATTTCACCGCCTTCAAGCCTGCATTTTACTCACTCTCGGAAACTTCAGCTGCTGAGCATCTTGACGTGAGCGACTATCCAAGCAGCATATGGGCAACTCAAGACTATTGCGCAACAGTCATGATGAACGAAGCTCTCGATAACGTTACAGACCTCTTCCAGCGTCCCGTGCAATGGATTTTGACAAGCAAGGACGCAAATGATGTCATCGATCGACTCGCCATCATCAGTCCATTCGAGGCGCATCAACTGCTTAGAAGGATCGAGACTTGCAAAATGGTTACATTACACCTCTATGCCCCAAGGACCAATCACGCATTCGAACCGTTAGACAGGCTGACACTGTATACGGTACCTCCGCAAGAGAGAAAGCCTACGCTTCCGCAGGGCATGATGATTGAGCTGGACATATTTGCTGGCCAGCTGTATTTATCGTCATTCGATGAGTACGCCACGTTATGCGACATGCTTGGTCTGGCACGAGACCTTCCGGACGATGAGGTTGTCCTTGGACCAGACGGCTTTATTCCGCCCGGCACAGTTAGTGGCGATATCATCAACAAGTCTGCTTTCAAGAGGAGTCCCGTCCCGTTTCTCAAGGTGCTGATGAAGATACGGCGAAATTGTGAGGTAATTGATAAGACCCATATGGGCAAGATTCTGGACGGGATATTGTTACGGCAAGCAGATTTCGACGAAGAAAAGGAAATGTCGTAGTGGTGTTATTCGATGATTGCCTTCTACTTGCCAATTGATTGCGTTATTATAGCATTATACAGCATATATGGACTAAGTGATATTCAACATAGATTAGGCTTCCCAATTGCTTGTGGGCTATGTTGCTGCTAAGAACATGCAGGGTACTTACCACAACGCTTTTGACATGCCTCACTCAGAACCAAGAGGAACCCTTTCGAATACGACTAGTATTGCCCCCACAACGGGAAGACGTTTGTGCAACTCCAATCATCAACACCCCTCACAGCCAGAATTGTTCAAGGGGAAAAAAAGATACTTACAACCGGCCTTCCAATAGGAATAGGACCTCGATAAGTTCTTGTCTTCGGCCAATTCCCGGTAATGGTTTCGGAGGTGGGTTTGTAATAAGCTCCAGTGCTAACATCAAGCTCACCCAGTACAACAATGTCTCCCCGCCAGGACCCTTTTTGTTATTCCTTCATCGCCCGTTTTGGCGCCAAGGACCTGTTCAGCTATTAGGGACTACACCCCGCAGCCAATATATAGATACGGAGTAGAGAACGGACGCAATTATTAATGCAGCGAACTTGACCCATCGAACCACATAATCCCGTCAGCGGATTAATCTCATCAGGCCACTTCCATGGGAAGGCACAATTTGTAAGCGTATGCTTCATATGAAGGAGGTAGAGTTTCAGATATGGCCACAAAACATTAAATGAGAGGAATCCAACTCTAATCTAAAAACCAGAAGTAGAGACGACTCTGAAGGCCAGAAATTAGCTCCCGAGGCAGAGTGAGGTGCAGGATTAAGCCGTCTCAATTATTGAAAGCTTTATAAAACCATCACCACACCGCATGATGTAGCAAAAGCCTCTGAAACGGGCTCAAATACAAGTTCTAGCACGTTACGTATCCATAGTCTTCCACCATTTCATCGTCAATAGACTGATAAAGACCAGAATGGCTATTGGCGAACCATGCCGCCCGACTCCAGGGAATCGATATCTCGCCCTGCATCTTGTATAACCGGGCCAATCGGACGCAATAGTGTCGGATGATACTCCGTACGTATAAAGGAAAAGAAATGTCCGTGATGTCAACCACACCGGCGCTGACCAATCTGCCGAGGTCCGGTTCCTGGTCTAAAGGTTCGGACTCGAGATTGTCAAGGTATGTCGTAGACGAGGCGGGCTGTGCATTGGATAGTGCATGAGCAACTAGAAGTTCTTATATAGCTTCTCAAGGCACACCCGGCCGCATCAAGGGAGGCAACCACTCTGCTATTTGAAACACACCACACCACAGACGGGCTATTTCTGAGACGTCCCACGCTTTCAAATTCCCCTGTAAGCCGAAAGAGAGGAAAGGATCCTCGCCATTATTTCGTGATCTACGTCCAGTCAACCTCACTATGGTCGTCGAACCGCCTTCGGGTACATCTGGCCGGCCACGTACCGTGTTTGTAACGGGAGCAAACGGGTACATAGGCGCTGCCGTGTGCCGAGCGTTTGTTGGAGCCGGTTGGAGAACTTTCGGCCTTGTTCGCAAACCTGAGGCAGTTCAGGACCTGATGGCGACTGAAGTTATACCGGTAGTGGGGACATTCAATGAGCTCAGCTTCCTAGGCTCTGTGTATGAAAAGGCGACCGTTTTTGACGCTATCGTCAGCTGCACTGAGAACCTATCGGGATATGCAGATCACTTTAATGAGGTCATGCTGCTAGTCAAGACCTTGGCTGAGAGAAGCAAACAGAGTGGTGTCCGCTCCTTGGTTCTCTGGTCGTCTGGCTGCAAGGATTACGGAACAACGGAAGCACATGGAGCTTCTGCTCTTGTTCCGCACACTGAAGCATCACCCACCAATCCTCCAGTTCTCCTCCGACAAAGAACCGAAAGCTGCCTTCGTATATTCGACTACGTCGACGTTTTTGATGCTGTCCTCCTTCGACCGACGAGCCTATATGGCCGCAGCAGCAGCTACTACGGTGTCATGCTGTCTTGGGTTGCAATGGAAGCCGCAGCAGGGTCCAGGAGACTAAAGATTCCGGCGAACCCTAACAACATCATGCATGCGACCCACGTCGACGACTGCGGGTTGGCCTATCTCGCGGTTGCGGAGCACGCCGATCGATCTGCAATTGCCGGGAAGACGTTCAACATATCCGGTCACAGGTATGAGACAGTGCAGGAAGTGGGAGAGGCTTTGGCAAAGGAGTATGGGTTTGAGGAGGGCGTAGAATTTGTGTTTCCAGCTGATGCTCCCGCATCATTCCCTGAAGGGCTGCATCTTGTTTTCAATTTCAGCCAGTGGGTTAGCAGCGAGAGCATTCGCCGGACTACCGGATGGACCGATCTTCGCCCATTGTTCTCGGAAAACTTGACTGTCTATCGATGGGCTTACGAGGCAGCGCTAGCTCGGGGGAATACTAATTTTACTGCTGTCGAAGACAGGGTCAGTAGCATCGTCAAGGGACTTGGCTCTATGTGATGACAGATACTGGAACTTAAAGACTGTTTCTCAGGTACCTATTTCACGAACTGGGACTTTATCGGCGTGAGGGCAATCACGCTCAGTTGTTAAAGGCGTTGTAAGACGTATTTGCGGGCTTTGTTAGAGCAACAGACGTTACTGCGATTGACTCCATTCCAGACCTTATGGAATTGTATCCGGAAATGAAACTTATTCTTGTGACACGCCATCAAACCGCTTGCTGGAAAAGCTTTTTAAAAAACAGTGGCCGATAACGCAGGCAGCAAAGTCATGGGATACATCATAATGCCACTTCCTAGTGCTCGATAGTTTGTGGACACAGCTCGAGGGTTCTTTGAGGCGTAAGATACAGCCTTGGCTCCTATTCATAAATCAAGCCGCCATCAATAATGCTTTGCAGGGCTAAAGACAGACCTGGCAGCAAATATAACCTGCTTTGAATTGAAAAACATAATGAATACGTATGTAACACTGTTCCTAAGGAACGTCTGCTTGAGGTAGAGCTTGCATCTGGACAGGATCCTCTCTGCAAGTTCTCAAGCAAACCAATCTCCACGGAGCAATTTCTATATGTAATGAAGCCGCAGCAAGAGATAAGGTTACAGAGATAATCCTCCAGAAAGCAGCAATGGCCTGGGCTGCAATATTCACAGCTCTTGGGCTGGTCTTCTACTTGTCCTGGCAGCTCCGGCAGCCAAATCTCTGGCTCCGGAGTATCACATAAGCTGTAATCCCCATTCAGGTCATCTATTCTTTCAAGTGGATCTTACAATAGTCTACGTGCTGTCTAAGCTAAAGCCATAATGCCTTACATATGTGCCCAACGGGCAATCTCAACGCATGACATTCTTTTTGCGTGTCTGTTTTAGGATCAAATGCCCAGGCATCCACCCCCACAGAACGGCCCCATGCCGGTCAAATAGTCTGAATCGTGTTACATTATTATTAGCAGTTCTCAAAACATGCGTCGTTAATTTCCCAAGAGCTTGCCCCAGAAAGGCGTTAGTTAACTTATATATATTAGTATGTGAATCTACAAGGTAAGAGTACTGTTTGTTATTTATATTTAAATTGTCGTGTTTGCCTTCATCAGTCGAAGATATAATTTCTACATCTAACAACCCAATAGCACGATGGTCTATTACGCATTAATAAAATACGTCAGTGGATGCAAGCACCTCAAGATGCCAGGCAATACAATCTAACCTTCGCATTAGACGCCTTCTGAGCCTCACTATCGCTATATTGTGGCCGCTCCTGACCCCGAGACAATTGATGAATGGTGGCGGGTGGTGTCTGAGAAGGCGGGCGTTCAATGGAACCGACTTGCACCGGATTACTACTCATTCAACCACGGCCTTGTTTGGGACAGTGCACCGGAATTCAACGATCGGCTGATGTACAGCCTACTCAATGATCGCGATGGCAGGTTCATGGGTGCGTTTACACAGCAGCCACGGACGGACCACATCAGCGGCCAGACGTACGTTTGTTTCCGGCAGCCCTCCTATCCTATAGTCATTCTTTACGTTTTTTTGTGTCACACTATCTCACAGACATTGTTCAACCCTTCCAGATTCTTTATTCGGTCCAAATCCAGCCCGTATATCTATTGGGCGGTAAAAGACAACCGCATCTACGCGAGCAGATTCAGTCGGACCCGCTTCCGCATCAAGATCGAGGGCGAAACCAAACCGAAGGTCATGATCGGTAAAGATAGGATTTCCATTACGCTCACGACTAATTCAGCACAATACCTGAGCATCAGCAGCAATGGGGAACTAAGTGTTGAGGGGAGCGGGAGCGCCGGTGGCATATTCTTTAGCCATTTCAAAAAGGGTTTTCTAGCCGACGGTTATGAGATAGGCGATGATGTCAATGCTGCCGTAAGGAGAGTCGGCAACGATGATGGCGAAGAATGGGAGCTCGTACAATAGAAGGTCGTATGCGTAATAATATGTTTGGTACAAGGATGGACAAATCGCCTATTTGATGTAGTGCTCAGCAAATACATTAATTGGATCTGTCGATTTATTTCCCAGCACTCCATAATGACGGCTCAAATAACCATTCACGCCGATGTCTCGGCACGCCCAAATGTCAAATCATGAGTTTGTATATGTGCTCCATATTAGCAACGCTTGTACATAACGAGGCAATGTCTCAACGCAAGACCCCGCTCTTCGCTCCCTGCAGGCAAGGACTCAGCCCTTCTTGAGACATATCTCAGCTCATGCATGCGTACCGATCCAGCTCAACGGACTAAGCTTGCAGCTAGGATGCTGCAAAGCGACCCGAGCACTAGAGCCTAACAGAGTTCAACGCCATACGACACGTGGACGGCTGACATATGTTACGAAAATGCTGAAGTGAGGCCCGTTTGAGTAAGGTAGCTGCTGATATGCAAGCTTTCATTCGGTCCACGTTTCGGTGGAGGATTCAGTTGTGGCGCAAATGTGCTTTGGATATTCACCAACTACGGAGGACCTTTGGGCGGTTTGCATCTCGCCCAATGGTCGGGAGAACGGCAGCGATACACCTCATTGATGCCTGATTTTAGCGTTTTCCACCTTGAAGAGCATTCACATTGCCTAATCCAGCTATATGCTGCGTATATTGACTCCTGTTGCTGTGTTTCCAATTGCAAGTTGCCCGACAACGCGGTTCTTGATTCTCTGCCGTATTGTATCCATCTCAACCGACGCACGTGGACCACTCGCCTTCAGTCTACCGCTTTTACATTGCAACTTTCATCTCTCATGATTCCACAGCCAGCAGATGGAAGTTGGAACGTCGATGGGGACATGGGAGTCGCAATGCATGACCAGCCTTCTCCTAGCTACTCCCGCAATCTCCTTTCCGACTACACGGTTGGGTGGGTTTGTGCACTTCCAAGGGAGCAAAGCGCGGCATCTTTCATGCTCGATGAAATCCATGACCCCGATGAGCTCGAAACCCCGCCTCATGACAGTAATTCATACATTCGTGGCAATATTGGAAGGCACAAGGTTGTCATTGCCTGTTTGCCCATGGGCTTGACTGGGACGGTCAGTGCGGCGTCAGTTGCCACACGGATGATAGCAACATTTGAGAATATCAAAGTCGGGCTGATGGTCGGAATTGGTGGCGGCATGCCTCAGCAGAAAGTCCGTCTTGGAGATGTGGTAATCAGCTGCCCCAAAGGCAAGTCTCCTGGAGTTGTGCAGTGGGATGCCGGCAAAGCATTATCAGGAGGCGTGTTCCAGAGAAAAGGTTCCCTGAACAAACCCCCAACCGCTTTATTGGCTGCTTTGAGCAATCTTGAATCACAGGCACCCGAGACTCATGCCAAGGTAGATGGCTATATAAGCCGTCTGCAAGCTCGAAGCGATGTTCCAAAGAGCTTCGTTAGCCGCAGCATGCTCACAGACGTGTTATACGAATCAAGCTATCCTCACGTGGAAAATACCGTTCCCGCAGGCGGAGATCACTTTGAGTCTCAGCTGAACGCCGACGCAATTGAGTGTGCGCTCTGCGACAAATCCAGGATTGTTCCGAGAGGTACGAGGGTTGAGGATATCAACTTCCACTATGGCCTGATTGCCTCGGGTGACCAGGTGATCAAAGATGCCCAGGTTCGAAACAAACTCTACGACGACCTCAAAAAGGATTTGAATGCAGAAGTCCTCTGTGTCGAAATGGAGGCTGCGGGGCTGATGGATGATTTCCCATGCATCGTCATCCGAGGCATCTGCGATTACGCGGATTCGCACAAAAATGATGCCTGGCAAGACTACGCTGCATGTGTTGCGGCAGCATATGCGAAAGCACTCCTCGATACATTGGCACCGGCCAAGGTCAATGAAATGAAGACAATCCAAGGTACGTGCTTTTCGAAATTGCTCATAAGCAAATTTAACTGACAATCGTAACTAGATCTGCTCCCGCCCGGGCTTGTAGAAAAGGCATGGAGGTATTTTCTACCACATCTATACAAATCCAGAGACTCAGTCAACTCGCACAGTATGTTTCGAAGATTCTAGGCAGTATCCTACATTCCTACTGACAGCATTAACTGTAGGACTAGCAACGGATCTAAAGCCGTCTCAGTCAGGGGACGCCTCTTATAATCAGGGCCGCCAACTCGCTACTGCACCTCATCCGTCGTCTCATCCTGTTTTTCACGGCGAGGAGCGTGTTACCAATTCCCAGCCGCACACGGAGGGCATTGCGTCTCAGATGCCTGGCGAAATCTCTCAGAAACCCGCACCTGTAGATGATGGCATTGCGAAGTCCCTATTGGCATCAGATAAAGCCGATACGGGGACAGGTATTCATCTCCAACACAATCAGATGCTCGCCCCACTAACGCAGAACACTGACATTTCAAAAGGCACGCCTGGGAAGAGCAATGCGAGTATGAATATTAGCAGTATGCAGACTAAGAGCTTTTCAGGGCATGCTATAAGCAGTAAGAAGAAGGGTGCTATAATAAAGAGGCTTATGATAGATACTATAGAATTAATCACTTAGTATATATATAGTCGCTACCCTATCCTTTATAAAAGGAAGGAAGGAAGGAATAAAGGAAGGAGGGAAAGAAGAAAGGAAAGAAGGAAAGTGTTTTAATAGCATTAGTTACTTACTCTTAAGTATAGTTATCCCTACCTCTATAGCCTAGTTTAGTAAAAGAATTAAGCTTCTTTTTATAACTATTATCTCTTTATAATAATTAATAGTAATTTATTAAAGTAAACTGCAGAGCTTATTTATAATAATACTATATATTATAAGGCTCTAGTATTATAACCTAGCCTTATAGTTATAATAATAAGTTACCTTTAGTAAGCGGCACTAGATAAACGTTAGGCCGTTTGCTTACTTAGGAGCTACTTAATAAAATTAATTATTAAGTATGTTAAGGATAACTTAATAAACTTAAGGATTAAGTATATTAAGGATATTAAGATAACTAGATATATAAGTTATATTTATATTATATAATAAACTAGTGTCTTTATAATTAGTAAGAATAGACTTTTTAAGAGATAAACTAAAGGTTTATAAGTTTATATTAGTAAAGAGGTTAAGTTAAATATATTAGCAGTAACTTATTATATAGCTAGTAATATAAGCAGTAAATGTCTAAGTTTTAATTTAATTATATTATTACTAGTATGCTACTTATATATTAATAACTGTCTATTTAAACTATTTAAATAAGTATTATAAATAAATCCTTATATAGCTAGTTATCTTAAGCAGATTATCCTAAATTAATATTAATTTATATTAATTTATATTATAACTTAAAAGGAATTACTATTAATTTATATTAACCTAATTCTTATTAGTCCTTTAAATTATAAATAATCTAGTTCTGCCTATTTTATAAGACCCTTATTATAACCTTAAGTATTAGGTTATAATATAATATCCCTCTTTTATTAGTCTTATTTTTAAGACCTTACTTACCTTATATAATCTTATAAGCTCTTTACTTAGTCTTTAGTATATTTTCTTTCTTTATAATGCTTTTTTATTTTTTAATAATATAACTTCTTATATATAAAAATGTAACAAACTAGGTTCCTAGGGTTAGTAAGGACACTAAAGTTTTCTAAGGGATAAACCGTTTAAGTAAATAGCTTTAATAAGAGAACTATCTAGGTTTATATTAGTAAGGTAGTTAGGTCGGTTCTTAAGGCATGTAATAGTTATGCAGCTGGTTAATATACTTCTGCAGTAAATATCTAGGTTTTAATCTGTTTATATTATAAATGCTATGTTAATAACTAGCTATTTAAGCTATTTAAATAAGTAATATAAATATAGACTTAAATACCTAGTTATTTTATAAGGCTTACTTAAGCTTACTTAATAATAAGTAAGCTATATGTCTATGCTTACTTTAGCTTACTTATGCACTTATAAGCTAATCCCTAGTTAGGGTTAGGGTTAGGGTTAGGGTTAGGGTTAGGGTTAGGGTTAGGGTTAGGGTTAGGGTTAGGGTTAGGGTTAGGGTTAGGGTTAG